>NC_134491.1:22948927-23105523 GCF_040206685.1 Ascaphus truei | reverse complement strand
CACCGGACATCCAGCAGGCAGGCAGGCTGGCATGCATGCATGCAGGCAGGCAAACATACAGTGCTTTCACTAATATAGTATAAGATATGATATATCTTATACTATATAAGATTAGTGAAAGCACTGTATGCCTGTCCGGTGTCCCTAGGGAAATCTCATTGGTCCCTTGGGCCGCCCGCCCCCGCACACCTCTCATTGGCCTGAGGTGGAGTGACGGGCCAAACACACACACACACACACACACACACACACACACACACACACACACACACACACACACACACACACACAACACACACACACACACACACACACACACACACACACACACACACACACCTGCTTCTATGTCTGTGCTTGCAGAGGGGGCGGGGCTTCTCTCTGCACACAGACAGCCCCTCTTGTCTTCCTGTCTGCTTCCCGTTTTCAGCAGCATGGGGGGTTGGGGGATCGGAGCATGTCGCCCCCCCAGGTGAAATTGTGGACTGATTAAGCGTGAGTGTGGGGATTGTGTGTGGGGGGGGATTGTGTGTGTGGGGGGGGGGGATTGTGTGTGTGTGTGTGTGGGGGGGGGGGGTATTGTGTGTGGGGGGGGGATTGTGTGTGTATGTGGGGGTATTGTGTGTGTGTGTGGGGGGGGGGGATTGAGTCCCCCCCCTCCCTGCCCTTTGCCCCCCCCTTCCACTCCATGCCCCCTGCCCTTCCACGCCCGGGCAACGCCGGGTATATCAGCTAGTATATATATATATATATTTGTTGAAAGAGTACCGTCTGCCACAATCTGAGTTATTAAATAACACATGTTCCTTTTCACTGACGTCTGCAGAGTAAATACTGGAACAAAAGACCCAGCCTGCTGCTGTATAAGTGAATGATATGCATGGTGAGCAGATCTGCAGGTGCACCTGTAACGTTTTAAAGCCGTTTCTAAGTGTAATGTGGTACAATTCCACTCTTGTTACATTAGTACTTCAGGAACCTGGATTCTTTGCAGGTTTCTGCATTCATTTTTGATATTGGACCCGCGCAAAGATTATATATAGATTCTCTTACATTTGGTAGGTGCAGCTAAACCAGGGGTAGCCAACTCTAGTCCACCAACAGGTCAGGTTTTCAGGTTATCCCTGCTTCAGCACAGGTGGCTCAGTCTTGGACTGAGCCATTAATTGAGCCACCTGTGCTGAAGCTGGACTGATTGAGCCACTTGTGCTGTAGCAGCAATATGCTGAAAACCTGACCTGTTGGTAGCTCTTGAGGACTAGAGTTGGCCAACCCGGAGCTAAGCAGTATTAATGAGGAATAACTGACTTGCGTAGCTGATTGTTGCTTAAGGCTTCGATTATACCAGCTCCGGCAATCCGGTGACGTCACCGCTGCGATCCGGCAACGCGGCTTGTTGAACCGAAGTCAGGAGGCAGCCGGAGGAGGCAAGGAGGCGTGGCCATGAGCGGTTGGCCCTCATTGGCTGAAACGCTCACGTGACGCGGCGGTCGCCTGCCAGCCAAGAACAAATTCCCACGTCTGCCGCTTTGCAGTTTGGCGTTGTGCGCGGTATGTTCTCTTTAATTTGATTTCTGCGTTTTGTTTTTGAGCCGCCGGACGATTTTGGTGGAAACACGTCCTGATAGAGGGCTGCTGATTCATGATACACACACATTGCAGAGCTACACAACAGGCTGACAGTGTTAAAAGAACTGTCATAAATGCAGAGAGAGAATCTATTGGGATCCCACAAACAATAGCTGCGGAAGTGCAGGTTGGTAGCAAGAACCACATGTTTGGCATTGGAGATGAAGAAAAATGGAGGTGCCCTCGTCGCCCGAGGGAACGGTTCCCCAAATTCGGTAGAACTCCGCAGGCATCCACCTCCCTCTCCCAAGCAGAGGAGCACAGACATAGGAGGGGGCTACTACATTTTATAGTGGGCTTTTAAGAAAATATAGCACTTGTTTGCAAGGCTTTATGTAATCTAGCACAGCCACTGCAAAGTCACCTTTGTCATTTATAGGAGCAATCCATGCAATAGCCTACGTGTTTAAAAAATAAATAAATATTAGATATTACTTACTACATATTTTTTTAATTCAACTCTTAAAGCAGCAAAACATGACAAATACATACTATTATAATAAATCATTTCTGTAGTATTAGATAAAACTGTCTGCATTTTTTTTAAATCTCCTAATGCCATTTTAATTATTTAAAAAAAAAAATGTATTGTTCATCCTTTTGGTTGCTACAGCAACCATTTAGAAAGTCATCCACTTCCTCTTTTGAAACAGGCCCTGACACACACCTTTTTGAGCTCTGCACTTTGGCAACAAAGTATCACAAACAGATCTGTTGCTGTGTTTTAAACTGCAGACTGTCTATTACGCTGAAAGCTGTTATGATAATAATAATAATAATAATAATAATAATAATGTTATAGTGTAGAATTATACATTGTCACATGCTTTACATATAAAAATAAAGGGAATGTAGTATTGCTGCTTTAATGCAATTTTTAATGAGGTTTAATATACTGAGCATCTTTTGATTTCTATAGTAAGCTTTAGCCCACCTCCCCAGCAGTGCAAGATCTTTGCAACACTTTCCTGTTTATGATCATTTGTTGCCAATATTCCCAGCTGTGTGACTGCAAACTGTAACAATAAATACATTTACCTTGGTAATATATGAATAGATTGTAGCTGCTGAGTTACACTGACTGAAAGATTGATTGAAACTAAAAGGCAGCCATTTAGTGAACCCGGGGAAACAGCATCTTTGCTGATCGATCACGGGAGAACCAATCGATCTGCAGCTTAAGTAGTTTTCAGTAAAGGTAATAAAAGGCTGCATATATTAAAACCAAAAAAATATTGTATTCCAATTTTTTGTTTTTTTAAAGTGCCGCTTGGATTGTGTCTTGTGAACATTCCCAAGTAAACTCAATTTTTTATTCCCATTAGTGTGCCACTCTTTAAGTTCTGACCATAGCCCTGTTACGTACAATGCCATACATTAGGATTCATTACTACAGAACTATGCAGCCAATGAGACATTAGTACATCACACGCTTTCTCTACAGGAAAAAAACACCAATTAATAGAATTGTTATTTGTAATAAAAAATAGTGTCCTGGGCGCCCTCTGCTGGTGGGCACGGCTACTGCGTCTACCATGTTGATTGTCGCATCCGGTTACATTGTGAGACAGCTGGCCTGGGCCGTGCCCATAATATTACCTTTTACTTTATTATCTTCATCTAAATTGCTTCTTTCTCATTTCTTAGTGAACATCCTTTATCACATAGCAGAGAATATCACATGCGAGTCTGTGCAGACCCTACCACAATCCTCTTGGTACAAAATTATTTAAAAAATAAATAAAACCTAAATACATTTCTAATTAACAAGCAATGGAATAGAATTTGGTTGCATGCGAGATGCACTCGGGGGCGCCGACCGAAGTTGGGGTCAGGCCCAACTTCTGTGTCCGACTGCCGGCCCCTGACTGCGACCCGGCTCCAACTCTTCCCCAGCTGTTACCTCCCCTGCCAGTAATCCGGGCCATGCCTCCCTCCTCCGCCGGTCCTCCGGGCCATGCCTCCCTCCTCCGCCGGTCCTCCGGGCCATGCCTCCCTCCTCCGCCGGTCCTCCGGGCCATGCCTCCCTCCTCCTCCGGTCCTCCAGGCCATGCCTCCCTCCTCCGCCAGTCCTCCGGGCCATGCCTCCCTCCTCCGCCGGTCCTCCGGGCCATGCCTCCCTCCCATGCTGGTCCTCCGGGCCATGCCTCCCTCCTCCGCCGGTACTCTGGGCCATGCCTCCCTCCTCCGCCGGTCCTCCGGGCCATGCCTCCCTCCCCTGCTGGTACTCCGGGCCATGCCTCCCTCCTCCGCCGGTCCTCCGGGCCATGCCACCCTCCTCCGCCGGTACTCCGGGCCATGCCTCCCTCCTCCGCCGGTCCTCCGGGCCATGCCTCCCTCCTCCGACGGTCTTCCGGGCCATGCCTCCCTCCTCCGCCGGTCCTCCGGGCCATGCCTCCCTCCTCCGACGGTCTTCCGGGCCATGCCTCCCTCCTCCGCCGGTCCTCCGGGCCAAGCCTCCCTCCTCCGCCGGTCCTCCGGGCCATGCCTCCCTCCTCCGCCGGTCCTCCGGGCCATGCCTCCCTCCTCCGCCGGTCCTTCGGGCCATGCCTCCCTCCTCCGCCGGTCCTCCGGGCCATGCCACCCCCCTCCGCCGGTCCTCCGGGCCATGCCTCCCTCCTCCGCCGGTCCTCCGGGCCATGCCTCCCTCCTCCGCCGGTCCTCCGGGCCATGCCTCCCTCCTCCGCCGGTCCTCCGGGCCATGCCTCCCTCCCCTGCCGGTCCTGCGGGCCATGCCTCCCTCCTCCGCCGGTCCTCCGAGCCATGCCTCCCTCCCATGCCGGTCCTCCGGGCAGCCTCCCTCCTCCGCCGGTCCTCCGGGCAGCCTCCCTCCTCCGCCGGTTCTCCGGGCCATGCCTCCCTCCTCCGCCGGTCCTCCGGGCCATGCCTCCCTCCCCTGCTGGTCCTCCGGGCCATGCCTCCCTCCCCTGCCGGTCCTGCGGGCCATGCCTCCCTCCTCCGCCAGTCCTCCGGGCCATGCCTCCCTCCCATGCCGGTCCTCCGGGCCATGCCTCCCTCCCCTGCTGGTACTCCGGGCCATGCCTCCCTCCTCCGCCGGGCCTCCGGGCCATGCCACCCTCCTCCGCCGGTACTCCGGGCCATGCCTCCCTCCTCCGCCGGTCCTCCGGGCCATGCCTCCCTCCTCCGACGGTCTTCCGGGCCATGCCTCCCTCCTCCGACGGTCCTCCGGGCCATGCCTCCCTCCTCCGACGGTCTTCCTGGCCATGCCTCCCTCCTCCGCCGGTCCTCCGGGCCATGCCTCCCTCCTCCGCCGGTCCTCCGGGCCATGCCTCCCTCCTCCGCCGGTCCTCCGGGCCATGCCTCCCTCCTCCGCCGGTCCTCCGGGCCATGCCTCCCTCCTCCGCCGGTCCTCCGGGCCATGCCTCCCTCCTCCGCCGGTCCTCCGGGCCATGCCTCCCTCCTCCGCCGGTCCTCCGGGCCATGCCTCCCTCCTCCGCCGGTCCTCCGGGCCATGCCTCCCTCCTCCGCCGGTCCTCCGGGCCAGGCCTCCCTCCTCCGCCGGTCCTCCGGGCCATGCCTCCCTCCTCCGCCGGTCCTCCGGGCCATGCCTCCCTCCTCCGCCGGTCCTCCGGGCCATGCCTCCCTCCTCCGCCGGTCCTCCGGGCCATGCCTCCCTCCTCCGCCGGTCCTCCGGGCCATGCCTCCCTCCTCCGCCCGGTCCTCCGGGCCATGCCTCCCTCCTCCGCCGGTACTCCGGGCCATGCCTCCCTCCTCCGCCGGTCCTCCGGGCCATGCCTCCCTCCCCTGCTGGTCCTCCGGGCCATGCCTCCCTCCCCTGCCGGTCCTGCGGGCCATGCCTCCCTCCTCCGCCGGTCCTCCGGGCCATGCCTCCCTCCCATGCCGGTCCTCCGGGCAGCCTCCCTCCTCCGCCGGTCCTCCGGGCAGCCTCCCTCCTCCGCCGGTCCTCCGGGCCATGCCTCCCTCCTCCTCCGGTCCTCCGGGCCATGCCTCCCTCCTCCGCCGGTCCTGCGTGCCATGCCTCCCTCCTCCGCCGGTCCTCCGGGCCATGCCTCCCTCCTCCGCCGGTCCTCCGGGCCATGCCTCCCTCCTCCGCCGGTCCTCCGGGCCATGCCTCCCTCCTCCGCCGGTCCTCCGGGCCATGCCTCCCTCCTCCGCCGGTCCTCCGGGCCATGCCTCCCTCCTCCGCCGGTCCTCCGGGCCATGCCTCCCTCCCATGCCGGTCCTCCGGGCCATGCCTCCCTCCCCTGCCGGTCCTCCGGGCCATGCCTCCCTCCCCTGCCGGTCCTCCGGGCCATGCCTCCCTCCCCTGCCGGTCCTGCGGGCCATGCCTCCCTCCTCCGCCGGTCCTCCGGGCCATGCCTCCCTCCTCCACCGGTCCATGCATCCCTCCTCCGCCGGTCCTCCGGGCCATGCCTCCCTCCTCCGCCGGTCCTCCGGGCCATGCCTCCCTCCCATGCTGGTCCTCCGGGCCATGCCTCCCTCCCCTGCTGGTCCTCCGGGCCATGCCTCCCTCCCCTGCTGGTCCTCCGGGCCATGCCTCCCTCCTCCGCCGGTCCTCCGGGCCATGCCTCCCTCCTCCGCCGGTCCTCCGGGCCATGCCTCCCTCCTCCGCCGGTCCTCCGGGCCATGCCTCCCTCCCCTGCTGGTACTCCGGGCCATGCCTCCCTCCTCCGCCGGTCCTCCGGGCCATGCCACCCTCCTCCGCCAGTCCTCCGGGCCATGCCTCCCTCCTCCGACGGTCCTCCGGGCCATGCCTCCCTCCTCCGACGGTCTTCCGGGCCATGCCTCCCTCCTCCGCCGGTCCTCCGGGCCATGCCTCCCTCCTCTGCCGGTCCTCCGGGCCATGCCTCCCTCCTCCGACGGTCCTCCGGGCCATGCCTCCCTCCTCCGACGGTCCTCCGGGCCATGCCTCCCTCCTCCGCCGGTACTCCGGGCCATGCCTCCCTCCTCCGCCGGTCCTCCGGGCCATGCCTCCCTCCTCCGCCGGTCCTCCGGGCCATGCCTCCCTCCTCCGCCGGTCCTCCGGGCCATGCCTCCCTCCTCCGCCGGTCCTCCGGGCCATGCCTCCCTCCTCCGCCGGTCCTCCGGGCCATGCCTCCCTCCTCCTCCGGTCCTCCGGGCCATGCCTCCCTCCTCCGCCGGTCGGCGCTGGTAGTTGGAGACCCGCCTGGAAGTCGGGCCCAACTTCCGTGCGTGAGACCGGCGTGGCACGTGGCCTCTCCCACAAGCTAAAAGTGTGTAATGTGCTGAAGGGGAGGGGGAGTTGTGGGGTTTTGTGCTATGGGAGGGCACTGTGGTATTGGGGGGAAAGTCTGTGGGCGGGGGTTGAGGGAGCAGGATTGAGTGAGAGCAATTGGGGGAGGGTGGAGGGGGTGCGGTGTAGGACATTTGGTCACAACCGTTTTATCGCAACCATGTCGCTGCCGCCATTTAGCTAACACTCCTTGCCCACCTTGCCACAGGGAGAACTCTGCTGGGCATTTCGCCGCTAAGGTAAGCCCTTAACCTTACTCTAATCTTGACCCTTAATACTAAAAACGTTAACCTCTTACCCTAAATCCCTTTACCCTAATTCCCTACTGTAAAAACCTTATCCCTTACCTTAAAACTCCTACCCTTAACCCCCTACCCTAACCGCTAAAACCCCTTATATTAACTCGCCTTGTTTGCGAAACGAGCAGCGGCTTAGTGCCCACTAACGAAGCAGATGCGGCAAAGGGTCCCTCTGTGGCCAAATGCCGGCGCCAACCTGGTCATGGCAAAACATCCACGGCAGAATGTCCGACTCTGATGGGGAGTGGGATTGAGTGAAGGGGGGTGAGAGGAGTGTGTGAGATGGGGAGGTGGGGGTGAGCTTGAGAATGGGGGGGAGTGAAGGGGAAATAAATACATTGGGGGAGGGGGTGAAAGAAAGAGGGGGCCTTGCAAGGGGGAGGGGGGGACTGGTTTAAACTCTAGTTGTGGGCCACAGGAAAGCTGTTGGCTTCCCTAGATGCAATAAACAGTTATTCTAGTAACTGTGGCCCAGATAAACATAACCGCTAACAGAGGAAAGAGACGGACGGACAGTGTGCGCTGTAATTAGCAACACGGTCTTCACTGAAACTAATGTGTTGTTTTGAAGAACCTCATTAGAGAAGCACTTCTGTGCTTTTCAGCTTTCTGCGAAAATGTTACCCCACCCCCCCTCCCCCACCCCCTCCTCCCCCCACTTTATTTCTTCAGGAACATTTGTAGTGACCAACGCAGAAGAAACACTGGTAACTGGAAATTTCATTAAATAATTTAACAACGATTTTATTCTCCACCATTTTGCAGCATAAAAAAACCCCACAAGAAATATTATATTTGCATTTCTTTAACTAACAATCTAATCTAAAGACGTGAATTGAAAGAAATCGTTTGTATCTGAAGACCACACGCCCTATGTTTCGCTTATCCTAATTAACAGTATTTGTTTGACACTGCCGGTGTATCTCATGCACGCCCAGTATACAGTCATGGAATAAATACATGTGATTATATCAAAGGAACAAACTGTAACTGCCTTAGAAATAGCATTCCATTTTACAAGAGCCATTCAAGCAGGCAATATTTTTTTAGCACAAGATTGAAGGAAGGGGGATCCCGAGCTGAACCCAGTTAATTTCAGCTCTGGGAAGCCCCTGCTTCCAGATATACAGACCCCTGTAGTAGGTGCCGCTATCCCTCTGCTAGATCTTTCTTGTGTTCCCGTAGGAAAGAATACAACAAGAGATTGACAAAAGACCCACCAGAGAAGAAGCAGCGACACCTACATTGGTAACATTTTGACTCCTCTTTATCTGATCTTGGATGCTGCTTATTGCATTGTACTTAGGGTGACCAGATTTTGAAAATAAAAAAACGGGAAAATTATTAATATTAATAGTTCTACCTATAGTTCATTCTACCTTTTCCCTTTTCCCATTCTCTCTCTACCTTCTCCCCCATTCCCTCTATCCCTGCCCTCCCCCATTTTCTCTCACCTTCCCCCCCCATTTTCTCTCACCCCCACCAGTCTCTCTCCCTTCCCTCACCCTCAGTTTCACTCCCTTCCTCCCCCAATTCTCTCTCCCTTCCGTTCCCATTCTCTCCATTCCCTCCCCTCATTCTCTCCTCATCCCCCCATTCTCTCTCTTCCTCCGCTCCTCCATTTTCTCTCCCTCAATCCCCTCCTCTATTCTCTCTCTCCCCGTCCATTCTCTCTCCACCCTCCTCCATTCTCTCTACCCCCCATTCTGTCTCTGACCTGCACAGACACACATCCACTGACCTGTGCAGACACTCACACAGCCACTGACCTGTGCAGGCTCTCACACAGCCACTGACCTGTGCAGACACTCACACAGCCACAGACCTGTGCAGACAGTCACACAGCCACTGACCTGTGCAGACACTCACACAGCCACAGACCCTGACCCTGCACAGACCCGACCCTACACAGACCCTGCATAGACACTGACCCTGACACACTGACTCTGACACACTGACCCTGCACAGACACACACTGACCCTGCACAGACACACACTGACCCTGCACAGACACACACTGACCCTGCACAGACACACACTGACCCTGCACAGACACACACTGACCCTGCACAGACACACACAGACCCTGCACAGACACACACTGACCCTGCACAGACACACACTGACCCTGCACAGACACACACTGACCCTGCACAGACACACACTGACCCTGCACAGACACACACTGACCCTGCACAGACACACACTGACCCTGCACAGACACACACTGACCCTGCACAGACACACACTGACCCTGCACAGACACACACTGACCCTGCACAGACACACACTGACCCTGCACAGACACACACTGACCCTGCACAGACACACACTGACCCTGCACAGACACACACTGACCCTGCACAGACACACACTGACCCTGCACAGACACACACTGACCCTGCACAGACACACACTGACCCTGCACAGACACACACTGACCCTGCACAGACACACACTGACCCTGCACAGACACTGAGGAAGCTAAAATACTTTTGCAAATGGAAAAGGCATCAAAACTGGGTCATGTTTGCATAATGGGGGATTTTAATTATTCAGACATAGACTGTGGCAATGAGATTAGCGTTACAACAAAAGGAAACAGGTTTTTGGGGGTGCTTAAAGACAATTATATGACACAAATTATTGAGGAACCAACCAGGAGAGGGGCAATACTGGATTTGGTCATATCAAACAATGTAGAAGTAATAACAAATATTCACGTCCTGGAACATTTGGGTAACAGTGATCATAACATGGTCTCATTTGAAATAAATGATCAAAAAATAGATTTCTTGGTTCAACAAAGACCTTAAACTTTAGAAAGGCAGATTTTAATAAACTGAGGTCTAATCTAGTAGTAATACAATGAGATGATGTTTTTGCAGGGAAACATGTAGAAGATAAATGGGCAGTCTTTAAAACATTTGTTGGAAAAGCACTTATCAGTGTATACCCTTGGGTAATAAGTATAAAAGAAATAAGTCAAAACCAATGTGGCTAAACAAACAGGTAGGGGAGGAAATGGACAAGAAGAGGAAGGCGTTTAGATTCTTTAATTCAGAAGGGACGGAGACATCGTATCAGAATTATAAGGAATGTAACAAAAATTGCAAAAGGGCAATCAAATTAGCAAAAATGGATAATGAAAAAAGGATTGCAATAGAAAGTAAGGTCAACCCTAAAAAGTTCTTTAAGTACCTTAATAACAAAAAAATGAGAAAAGAAAATACAGGCATACCCCGCATTAAAGTATGCAATGGGACCGGAGCATGCATGTAAAGCGAAAATGTACTTAAAGTGAAGCACAATCTTTTTCCAACTTATCGATGCATGTACTGTACTGCAATCGTCATGTACGTGCATAACTGATGTAAATAACATATTTGTAACAGGCTCTATAGTCTCCCCGCTTGCGCACAGATTCGGTACAGATAGGGAGCTGGTATTGCTGTTCAGGACGTGCTGACAGGCGCATGCGTGAGCTGCCGTTTGCCTATTGGGCGATTATGTCCTTACTCGCGAGTGTACTTAAAGTGAGTGTCCTTAAACCGGGGTATGCCTGTATAGGACCCTTTCAGTGTGAGATGGGTAGGCAGATTATTATTGGAGATGAGGAAAAAGCTGAGGTATTAAACAAATTCTTTGCCTCTGTGTTTACCAGGGAAGAATCAAGTTCAATAGTAGTGCCGCAGGAGGAAGCCACAACCTCCATATTAATGAATAATTGGTTAACTGAGGAAGAAGTTCATAAGCGACTTGAAAAAATTTAAGTAAATAAGGCACCTGGCCCCGATGGCATACATCCAAGAGTTCTCAAGGAGTTAAGCTCAGTAATAGCCAAACCATTATATTTAATATTCAAGGACTCCATTTCCACAGGCTCAGTACCACAAGATTGGCGTAAAGCAGATGTGGTGCCTATATTTAAAAATGGAGCTAGATCACAACAAGGAAATTACAGACCTGTAAGCCTGACTTCAATAATAGGGAAACTACTTGAAGGTTTAATACGGGATAATATTCAGGAATACCTAATGGAAAACAAAATTATTAGTAATAGTCAGCATGGATTTATGAAGGATAGATCTTGCCAAACTAACCTTATTTGTTTCTTTGAGGAGGTAAGTAGGAATTTAGACCAGGGTAATGCAGTTGATGTGGTCTACTTAGATTTTGCAAAGGCTTTTGATACGGTTTCACACAAGAGGTTGGTGTACAAATTAAAGAAAATTGGACTCAGTAATAATATATGCACCTGGATTGAAAACTGGTTAAAGGACAGACAACAGAGGGTTGTCATAAATGGAACTTTTTCAGGTTGGGCTAATGTGGTGGGTGGAGTACCTCAGGGATCGGTACTGGGACCCCTGCTTTTTAACTTGTTTATTAATGACCTTGAGGTTGGGATCAAGAGCAAAGTCTCCATCTTTGCTGATGATACTAAATTGTGTAAGGTAATAGAATCAGAGCAGGATGTAATTTCTCTTCAGAAGGACTTGGAGAGATTGGAAACGTGGGCAGGTAAATGGCAAATGAGGTTTAATACAGAAAAATGTAAGGTTATGCATTTGGGATGCAAGAATAAAAAGGTGACTTACAAATTAAATGGAGATATATTGGGGGAATCCTTGATGGAGAAG
The DNA here is from genome assembly GCF_040206685.1 of Ascaphus truei. Lineage (NCBI taxonomy): Eukaryota > Metazoa > Chordata > Amphibia > Anura > Ascaphidae > Ascaphus > Ascaphus truei. The sequence continues at coordinate 23,093,716 of NC_134491.1, read as the reverse complement.
GATTTAGGAGTGCTTGTAGACTGCAGGCTTAGCAATAGTGCTCAATGTCATGCACTACTGTAGCTGCAAAGGCAAACAAGATCTTATCTTGCATCAAACGGGCAATGGATGGAAGGGAAGTAAACATAATTATGCCCCTTTACAAAGTACTAGCAAGACCACATCTTGAATATGGAGTACAATTTTGGGCACCAATCCTAAGAAAAGACATTATGGAACTAGAGAGAGTGCAGAGAAGAGCCACCAAATTAATAAAGGGGATGGACAATCTAACTTATGAGGAGAGGCTAGCTAAATTAGATTTATTTACATTAGAAAAGAGGTGTCTAAGAGGGGATATGATAACTATATACAAATATATTCGGGGACAATACAAGGAGCTTTCAAAAGAACTATTCCTCCCACGGGCAGTACTAAGGACTCGGGGCCATCCCTTAAGGTTGGAGGAAAGGAAATTTCACCAGCAACAAAGGAAAGGGTTCTTAACAGTAAGGGTAGTTAAAATGTTGAATTCATGATGGCAGATACAATAGATTTGTTCAAAAAAAGGTTGGACATCTTTTTAGATGGGAAAGGTATACAGGGATATACCAAATAAGTATACATGGGGAGGCTGTTGATCCAGGAATTAATCTGATTGCCAATTCTTGGAGTCGGGAAGGAATTAATTTTTCCCCTTAATGGTGTTTTTTGTTTGCCTTCCTCTGGATCAATAAGTAAGTATAGATATAGGATAAAGTATCTGTTGTGTAAATTTAACATAGGTTGAACTTGATGGGCCTATGTCTTTTTTCAACCTCATATACTATGTAACTATGTAACTGATCCTGCACATACACACACTAACCCTGCACAGACACACACTGACCCTGCACAGACACACACTGACCCTGCACAGACACACACTGACCCTGCACAGACACACACTGACCCTGCACAGACACACACTGACCCTGCACAGACACACACTGACCCTGCACAGACACACACTGATCCTGCACAGACACACACTGACCCTGCACAGACACACACTGACCCTGCACAGACACGCACTGACCCTGCACAGACACGCACTGACCCTGCACAGACACACACTGACCCTGCACTGAGACACTGACCCTGAACTGAGACACTGACCCTGCACTGAGACACTGACCCGGCACTGAGACACTGACCCTGCACTGAGACACTGACCCTGCACTGATACACTGACCCTGCACTGATACACTGACCCTGCACTGGGACACTGACCCTGCACTGAGATACTGACACACTGACCCTGCACTGAGACACTGACCCTGCACTGAGACACTGACACACTGACCCTGCACTGAGACATTGACCCTGCACTGAGACACTGACCCTGCACTGAGACACTGACCCTGCACTGAGACACTGACCCTGCACTGAGACACTGACCCTGCACTGAGACACTGACCCTGCACTGAGACACTGACACATTGACCCTGCACTGAGACACTGACACATTGACCCTGCACTGAGACACTGATACACTGACCCTGTACTGAGACACTGATACACTGACCCTGCACTGATACACTGACCCTGCACTGGGACACTGACCCTGCACTGAGACACTGACCCTGCACTGAGATACTGACACACTGACCCTGCACTGAGACACTGACACACTGACCCTGCACTGAGACACTGACACACTGACCCTGCACTGAGACACTGACACATTGACCCTGCACTGAGACATTGACCCTGCACTGAGACACTGACCCTGCACTGAGACACTGACCCTGCACTGAGACACTGACCCTGCACTGAGACACTGACCCTGCACTGAGACACTGATACACTGACCCTGCACTGAGACACTGACACATTGACCCTGCACTGAGACACTGATACACTGACCCTGTACTGAGACACTGATACACTGACCCTGCACTGAGACACTGACCCTGTACTGAGACACTGACCCTGCACTGAGACACTGACCCTGCACTGAGACACTGATACACTGACCCTGCACTGAGACACTGATACACTGACCCTGCACTGAGACACTGATACACTGACCCTGTACTGAGACACTGATACACTGACCCTGCACTGAGACACTGACCCTGTACTGAGACACTGATACACTGACCCTGTACTGAGACACTGACACACTGTTACGCTGCTGCTGCCCGCAGACCAGACCCGTCCCCTGTGCTGAAGGGGTTAGCAAGGATACACGCACCCGCAGCAAAGGGAGCACGTCCGGAGTGTGGAGTAAAGCGTTGCCAGGCCTGAGATGGGTAACATAGACAATACTTGCCGGTACCGGGTATTGGAGTAGAATCATCGAAGCCTTGCCGAGGTCAGGGAGCGGAGAGAGGAGAAGAGTCGGGGTCCAAGCCGTGATCGAGGGGTGCCAGAGAATACGAAGTCAGAGGGGTACCGAGGTCGAGAGCCAAAGGGGGTAGTCGTACAAGCCGTGTCTGAATCTGTGGAATCACTGAGAGAATAGCACATTAGCTCCATGCAGTAAGTATGTCGAGCGATGAGTGAGGGAACAGGGATGCCTGATAAGGTATGAGAGACCAATCAGGTGTGGGGGGCGGAACAGGAGTACTGCAGGAAGCTCCTCAGGATAGGTGCAGCTGAAGGTGCACAGGTGAGCCCAATAGAACTCAGGAAGTGACCGTGCGGTGTAAGGAGGCGGAGCCTTACAGCAGGAGTGGAGGATAAGGGACGGGTGCAGGCGCGTGCACTGTAAGCAGGGCGTGCACGCGGCCCGTGCCGGAGGAAGGCGCACGCGTGTGGGACGGAAGGACCGCCTCTCCCGCCGAGAAGGAGGAGGAGCAGCCAAGGGAAGCGGGGCCGCGGCGACGGCCGAGCTGACGGCCCGCGGGAGTGGCAGCAGGTAGGGGGAAGTTCCACTGTGCACCCTGGGTAGTCCGAGGGTTGCGCGGACGGTGCAGAGGCACCGGTATCCTAACACACACTGACCCTGCACTGAGACACTGACCCTGCACTGAGACACTGACCCTGCACTGAGACACTGACCCTGCACTGAGACACTGACCCTGCACTGAGACACTGACACACTGACCCTGCACTGAGACACTGACCCTGCACTGAGACACTGACCCTGCACTGAGACACTGACCCTGCACTGAGACACTGACACACTGACCCTGCACTGAGACACTGACCCTGCACTGAGACACTGACCCTGCACTGACACACTGACCCTGCACTGACACACTGACCCTGCACTGACACACTGACCCTGCACTGACACACTGACCCTGCACTGACACACTGACCCTGCACTGAGACACTGAGACACTGACCCTGCACTGAGACACTGAGACACTGACCCTGCACTGAGACACTGACCCTGCACTGAGACACTGACACACTGACCCTTCACTGAGACACTGACCCTGCACTGAGACACTGACCCTGCACTGAGACACTGACCCTGCACTGAGACACTGACACACTGACCCTTCACTGAGACACTGACCCTGTACTGACACACTGACAGCAGCTGCAGGGGGGGGGTGTCCTACCTTTCACTGTGGAGCTTGTTTGGGGGTGGGGGGAGTCATCTTGGTTGGGGGGAAGCCATCTCACTTCCGGTTCTCACTGCTGAGGCTCCGCTGTCACTAACTCCACCCCCACCCTCTGCAGCTGCAGTCAGACCGGCCTCTGCTCTCCTCCCTGCATTCTTGCTCTCTGCTGCCCCCACCTTCCCTGGTCAAAGCCGGGACAGCCACAAAGAACCGGGACATTTTAAAGTATGTCAGGCAGCCGGGACAGACCCTTAAAAACCGTGACAGACCTTAAAAAAACGGGACTGTCCCGGCTAAACCGGGACATCTGGTCACCCTAATTGTACTCTCTGTGCTGTTTGCGTTAATCTGATCCATGAGTTTTATCAATTATTAGATCGTACAAGTAGGATGGATGTAGGGAAGCGCAGGCCTCTGTCTCCGATTGCTGTCAGCAGGGGGGTGGGGGGGGGGGGGGCTCAAGCCCCATTGGCAGTAAAGGTGTTAATTACTGCACCGACACACTTTATTCGAGCAAATACCCAGTATGTACCTGGCAGATACCTGGAATGCGCCGCTCCTCACCTCTGACAAGCCCCGTTGCATTTGCCTTCCCAGCCTGGGTTCATGCCTGGCTGACGGGCGGCTGATCTGTTAAATGATAATGATTAGGATTTAATAGGCTGCAATGCTTCGCGTGTCTACCAGATGGCATAAATTCATGAATTGTAATGCAGTATATATATATATACGGTGCAGTATTGCAGCCAGCGGGAATAAAATGCTTCAATCCCTGCCTGGAAAATACCTCAATGCACTCGGGCAGAAAACAGTCACAAACCTCAATACACCCGGGTATACCCGAATTCGTGGGACTAGCCGAGCTCGAATAAAGTGTGTCGCCAGTGTATATGTCTGCTGCAGTGTGTCTGCAGTTGGATGATGTTGGGGTTATTAAAAGGTGCAATCCCGTTGCCAAAAAAACAATACTACGAAACTAATTGAACTATGCGGAAAGCAAAGATTTGGCTAGTTTTGTGTTTCTAGAATTAATTCCACCCTATTCTTATCAGTTGGCCATGGGGGAAATCCGCCACTGGGCATCCCCAACCGATCAGATTTGCAGGATATCTCCGCTTCAGCACAGGTGGCTTGAGGACTGGAGTTGAGCACCCCTGAGTTAGCCAATAGAGATAAGAGGAGGGCAGAGGGGACCTTTTGTCTGTGCAAACACACAGGGACATCAGGCAAAAGGGCGCAGCCAGAGGAAATGAAACCCCTCCAAGTCTCGGCTCCACATGTTGACAAACTAACGTTTAAAAATCATTTTAACATACTTATACATGTCTATGTTTTTGTGAACAAAAAAGTAATTGATTACCACATGTAACCCCTTAAACATGTACTGCCATTAATACGCTTTTGAAGGGATTCACTAGGGTCTGATGTGGGGTATCGCACCCCAATCCAGCATTAACCGCCAATGACTTGAATTGCAGTTTTTTTTTTTTTAGCCCTCATTTTTTACCGGGTGGGAGCTATTTTCATCTCCCGGGATACTTACCTGTCAAGTTACTGCGTTTAAATCTCCCTCAGGGGAAACAAAAATGGCTGCCAAATCTCGAGCCAAGAGGCTGCTGCAACATTATCGGTTGTGGCTTCCTACCGAATGGCAATTTAAACCCCCTTTCAAAAGCAGGAAGTAAAACCGGTAACTTCACCAGTAAGCATCTCGGGAACGGTTCCGGGAGCCAACAGTGCGGATCAGCTCTGGTCTCCGAAGGAGCCCCCAATTCCAATCCTGTCAAAACAAAATGGAGGTTATGGTGGATTGCTTTTAAATACCCTCCAGATATCAGCGGTGTTGTATACAACTGTCACATATCTAAAGCTGAATATGGGCTGATTATATTTTTCTGTCACATACTAAAGGAACCTGTATGATAAGCTTTTGTAGATAATACACAATGTTATACTACTGTAATATGACCAAGCACAGTTTGTGTTTCGCATAAGGACAGTGTACAGCAAATAGAAATACCACCTGTGAGCACATTCACATATCTCAGACAGGTCCACAACGCTGCCTTTCCCCCCTTATCGCTTAGCATACAGCGCTTCCACTGCAGCCAGGGATTCTGGGAAATGACATGCAAAGGAGCACTCACAGTGAGAGATAATATTTGAGGCTGCTTTTGTTCTTCAGCATTCAGTACAAATGGCACGGCTGTGTGTTATTTCAGTCGCTCGGAAGAGCTAATGCATTGATCTGCAGTTCATAGCACTGATGCCAGACAATGGTAAGCCACACGCTGACAGCTGGCAATTAGAAAGGGGGCTGGGCCGGAGAGGCTGGATTGGGAAGGAGGAGAGATTTTAAACAAGGGATGTAAGAAAGAAAATAGATGGGAGGAATAATGAGAACAGTCTCCTGGCTGCAAAAGTGAGGCAAAAACCAGCGCATCACATTTATTAAGGAGAAGCAATCTCATTGAAGCCGACGGGATTTGTTTCTTTAAAGCTGCAAAACATGTAGCATTGCGCAATTGTAATTTTTATTACAGGATTGAAGCAGGGGGTCTCCGGAGCTGAACTGTGTTTATTTCAGCTCCGGGACCCCCTGCCCCCCGAGATACTTACATCCTGGTGGAGTTTAAATGTCCAGGTCAATAGGAAGCCAGAAGGGATGACGTTACCGCTTCCTCTAGGCCCATGGGACATTTAAACACCGCCTTTTCGTTAGGCACACAGGTTCCCTGGCTGCAGAGATACCGGCACCCCCTACGGAGGTAAGTATCGTAATGAACACAGCTCAGCATCAGAGACCCCCTGTTTCAATCCTGTAATAATACAAACTATATATTTAATTGTGCAGTGCTACTTGTTCTGCTGCTTTAATCTATGGGGTACATTATTTCTGCACTGATTTTGCCCCCGTTCCGCAGTCAGGACTCTTTGATAAATGACCCCCTCCCCCCCAGTCTGTTAACTGCAGACAATTCTACATAATATCCACAATGAGTAGGACTGCTGGAAATAAATCTCATGTCTGGCAAAGAAGATTGTAACCATAAAAAATATTGAAGCCACTTAACAGGGGGTGCGTGGTTTACGATATCACATATATTACTATGTTACTGGATCTATCGGGGTGACAGCAGCAACAAAGGAAAGGGTTCTTTACAGTAAGGTCAGTTACAATGTGGGATGCATTACCCATGGAGACTGTGATGGCAGATACAATAGATTTGTCCAAAAAAAGGTTGGACGTCTTATAGAAAGGACGTCTTATATAAGTATACCAAATAAGCAGACATGGGAAGGATGTTGATCCAGGGAATAATCTGATTGCCGTTATTTGGGGTCAGGAAGGAATGTATGAGATAACATTGGATGATATTTCACTGGGGCTTGTGTTTGCCATCCTCTGGATCAATATATTATAAATACAAATATAGGATAAGTATCTGTGATCTAAATTGAGCATAGGGTTGAACTTGATGGACACAGGTCTTTTTCCAACCTCATCAACCATGTAAGAGACGTGCCTGTTTAATTGACACCATGCCCTAGATCCACTTCACAGAGACAGACAGCAAGCGCTCTGAAATGCTGAAGCCTCGCTGCTCTTGTGTTCTGCTTTAATTGGCAATTAAGAGTAATAATAATTATATCTTTATATGTATCTTAAAAATTCATCATCCTGCCTTCTAACCATGTTACTGCCAAAAAGGTCCAGCAAAGCAATGCGCCTGGCAATGAAAGGGTTAACAAGGCTGTCCACACTCCTCCTATACATCATTTATTGTGTTCTTATCTCACGTCGAAAAAAGATGTCGCCGAATTTTAACAATAATTATAAGAAAAATGCCACGTTTGCAATGGGCAGTAATTTTCATCTGTATTAATAACGTGCATATTTATAGAACGTTGATGGAAAATTAACAACGAATAAAAAGTCGCCTGCGGAGTTTAGAGCGCGATCAGGACTGTGTAATCTTTGGTACTGTATGCAGGTCAGAATCCTCAAGCTTACTAAGTGCAGCATTTCTTTACAATAGCCAAACTTTCTTCTCGTCATTACTACTGGTATCAGTATTATTCACACTGAGATGATGCTGGAGGTTTAACTGCTAAAGCAGGGGGTGACCAACTCCAGCCCTCAAGGGCTACCAACAGGTCAGGTTTTCAGGATATCCCTGCTTAAGCACAGGTGGCTCAATCAGTGGCTCGATTGAGCCACTTGTGCTGAAGCAGGGATAGCCTGAAAACATGACCTGTTGGTAGCCCTTGAGAGCTGGACTTGGTCGGCCTGTACTAAAGTCTCTTGGCTGCAAAACCAGTGCTAAGTCATTTCACCAGATCAACAAAGGAACAACTCCATTTGATTTGAATAAATATGGTGCTGTATTGCGTTGGTTTTGCACCTGCGTGACGGTAATAGATAGACCCCCAGGAGGAACTCAGGACAATCACAAAATTAGAAACCAAGAACCGTTTTTTCACGCTGCTTTCCAAATATACCACCGCTTATTCCTAGCCAACTGTGCCCCGGCAAAGCCTAAGACTGCGTCCATGGTAAGTCCGCACGCTGAGCGAATAGACTGCCTTCTGGCAGTGTTTGCGTCCATGCGGGCGCGCAGAAGCGGGAGGGGGCGCGCGTTGCGCAAGAAATCAGTTTAAACTGATTTCTTGGCGTGACAGGCCGGTCACGGGAGCGGTTCGCCCAATGAGGGCAAACCAGCTCCGTGACGTCACTGGCCCGCCCCTAGACGCCCACGGGCGGCATGCGTACCATGGCCAGGGAAAGCACCCGCTTTCCCTCAGCCTCCGCGCGGCTCAAATTACTATGGACGCAGCCTAATGCTAGCCATGCTTTTTAGAGACCATGTGCAGCTCATGTTAATTAAGAACCCCCTTTGCTAATTAACTTAATGCCTTTGTTTTTTTTTAGTACATCTAGAAAGCACAGCCGGCACCCTGATGGCCAGTAATAACACTGCCAGCATAGCACAAGCCAGGAAGCTCGTGGAACAACTGAAAATGGAAGCGAATATTGACAGAATAAAGGTACGGGTTTCTTCACCTGCAGGTGTGTGTGTGGGGAATCAAACAGAATGGCATCCTGCTTGACATTCAAACAAATATATACATGTATATTGTGCATACCTATCCCCAATATATACGTGTATATTGTGCATACCTATCCCCAATATATACGTGTATATTGTGCATACCTATCCCCAGCATAAAGCAAATGTCAAGTTTTTTTTTTGTTTTTTTTCATTTGCATTTTGTAACTTAGTTTGAGATCCTTTCCAATGCTGTTTTTATTTTTACAATATGATGTTCTGTTCAATATAAGCATTTGAAACATTGTGTCTGGGAGGTTAAAATTAAGCTCTCCCCAAAGCCCCATGCAGTCTAAAGTTTACCCCCACTGTCGTCAAGAACTATTACATTTCTATTTTTAAACCTTGGAGTTGGGGTTGGTTGTCAGGGACCAGACTAGTTTAAATGTAAATATATATATATATATATATATATATATATATATATATATATATATATATATATATATAGTTATGGTGGGTAAAAAAAGTGACAAAAACCCTCCACAGTAAAGCATAAAGCAACTGTAAATATTACTGTATGTTCATTTGCATGTCTTAGACAGGTCTGCAACCCTGTCTTTCCCCATTGTCACCCAGCATCCAGCACTTCCACTGCAGCAAGGGATTCTGGGAAATGACATGCAAATGAGCACTCAGTGCCACCTTTTGTCTCAAGCTCGTATTACACATCCTGGCTGCCCCAGACTATACCAAGCGTTTTCTTATTCAGACTGATGCCTCAGACTTTGGTGCGGGCTGTGTTGAGCCAGGTGGGGGACGGCGACAAAGAGCACCCTGTGGTGTATCTCAGTCGCAAACTGCTCCCCAGGGAGGTGGCATATGCCACCATTGAAAAGGAGTGCCTGGCCATTGTGTGGGCACTCAAAAAGCTCCAGCCCTATGTCTATGGGAGGGCTTTCACGGTCATCACAGACCACAACCCCCTGAGTTGGCTACAGAGGGTATCAGGGGAGAATGCCAAACTGCTGAGATGGAGCTTGGCGTTGCAAGAATTTGAATTTACCATTCAGCACAAAAAGGGCAGTGAAAACAGCAATGCTGATGGACTTTCACGCCAGGACTATCCCTCTGAGGCTGAATTCATTAATGGTGCCAGCAGTGCCCCACTTCCCGTTAGGGCCAGTGGGCCACAGGACACGCATTAAGAAGGGGAGGTGTAGAGGGAGAAAGGGGGTGGCCCGGTATTAAAGGGGTTGCACCCCATTTGGCCACCCCTGACCCCACCAGGGAGACAAGGGGTTAACTGGACTGAGGTCCAGAAATGTGATTTCACCCCCGTTATAACCTGTAAATGTGTATTTTCCTGTTTCCCCTCTGTTATTGTACATCAGTGTCTGCATACACACACTAGAATCCATCCGGGAGCACAAGGGTTAATAGTCCGTTAATACTGTGTCTCAAGGTATGGACACAGCTTCAGAGAAATTCCTTTGCTATCAGGATGACAGATGGCCCTAGAGACATCCCAATGGCTAGAACTTAAGTTTTGTTCAAAAGGTTTTTTCACCCTCCCTGTCTCTGTGAGGGTGGAGGGGGCGCATTCCATAGCAGTTTTTAAGTGTCCCACTTATCACTGTCCAACACAGGTTATCTTGTCCAAGATCCGGAGGGGTAGCTGGCCTGGCATTCCATTTGCACATGTGGGGCCTCAGAAAGGAGACCCCAGAGTTCTACTGCACATGTGCCAGCTAGCAGGGGGGCCTGTCCTAAAATGTGTTCCCCCATCAAAGATTGGCTGGAGATAATTGCAAACCAATCACAGGTTCTTAATGTTACAGATAGAGGGACAAAAGGTTTATAACCTGCTGGTCCCCATCTATCCTTTGTCTTCATTTTTGGTCTTCATGCAAAGTTTTCATTCGTTTTCGTTTGCTGATATGGTTACCTGATCTCACCTGAATGATTTCCTGACTGCTGAGAGAAATGCTACATCATACTTCTCATTCCCCAACCCCAATGTAAGTGTACTTCTTGTTTGTTACTGCATTATCTGTTGTGTTCACCTTTATTCTAAGGAATAAATACAATTTATTATATCTTAAGCCTCGTTCAGTTCAAACCCAATTATTTTTGTGTAATATTAATAAGCCTGTGGAAGCTATCGTCACAGGCGTATGATTGGCTTGTGTAATACGAGCTTGAGACAAAAGGTGGCACTGAGTGCTCATTTGCATGTCATTTCCCAGAATCCCTTGCTGCAGTGGAAGTGCTGGATGCTGGGTGACAATGGGGAAAGACAGGGTTGCAGACCTGTCTAAGACATGCAAATGAACATCCTCTCCCCTCTCCCCCCCACTCTCTCCCCCCCTCCCCTCTCTCCCCCCTCTCTCCCCCCCCCTCCCCTCTCTCCCCCCCCCTCCCCCTCCCCTCTCCTCTCCCCTCTCCCCCCACCCTCCCCTCTCCCCCCTCCCTCCCCTCTCCCCCCTCTCCCTCTCCCCTCCCCCCCTCCACTCTCCCCCCTCTCCCCCTCCCCTCTCTAACCCCCTCCCCTCTCTAACCCCCTCCTATCTAACCCTCCCCTCTCTAACCCCCTCTCTCCCCACCAACAGGTCAGGTTTTTAGGATATTCCAGCTTCAGCACAGGTGGCTCAATCTGAGGCTCAGTCACAGACTGAGCCTCTGATTGAGCCACCTGTGCTGAAGCAGAGACTGCTTGAGCCACCTGTAATGAAGCAGGGATATCCTGAAAACCTGACCCTTTTTGGGGGGGGGCTGGCGTTGAGCGCCCCTGATTTAGAGAAAGGTGCGGAGGCTCGCAGAATAATCGCGCTGCTGGTATAGCTATGTGTTTCTGTGACATTTATATAGAACTTGCTAGGCAGAAGGCTGCCTCTTGCTGTTTTCAGTGGTGATCATATATTTTATATTAATGTAAAGCTTTAGAAAACCATAAAATGAGTGCATGTTTTATTTAGCTAGAAGCCGTGACATACAGGGCACCTGACACTCACACAGAGCTGCCCAGGAGTCTCCCAGCCACACGCTGTGAGCTTCGTGGCCTACTGAATAATATATAAATACCAGCGGTGGCCAACTCCAGTCCTCAAGAGCTACCAACAGGTCAGGTTTTCAGGATATCCCTGCTTCAGCACAGGTGGCACAGGGCCAGCCTTAAGCTCTGCGGGCCCCAAGTCTGTTTAAATTCTTGCACGAACAGGATATATTGTATTTTAAAGACTAGATTTTCAAATATATTGGGGTTACTCTAAATCAGGGGTGTTCAACACCAGTCCTCAAGGCCCCCCAACAGGTCAGGTTTCCAGGATATTCCAGCTTCAGCACAGATGGCTCAATCAGAGGCTCAGTTTTGATTTTAAGGATATCCGTGCTTCAGCACAGGTGGCTCTATCTAAGTTGGAGCCACTGATTGAGCCTCCTGTGCTGCCGCAGGAACTGATTGAGCCACCTGTGCTGAAGCAGGGATAATGTGTTGGAGGGCCCTGTGGACTGGAGTTGAGCACCCCTACACTGGTGTACAGTGGCAAAAAGAGGACCTGGATTGAAATGTCATGACAATGCAGAGGGGCAGATTGACTGAATAGTGTTAAACCATAATGACCATTTATTTCAACATCTTCCTTTCAGCGGGTGCCTTATTACCACCAAGTCAATCTTGCCCACATTCAGGTACAGGGGGGGCCTGCCTTTTTTTGATTTGATAAAACACTGTGTTTTCTTTAAAGGTATCGAAAGCAGCAGCAGACTTGATGGCGTATTGCGAAGCTCATGCCAAGGAAGACCCTTTGCTGACGCCCGTCCCCGCGTCGGAAAACCCTTTTAGAGAGAAGAAGTTTTTCTGTGCCATCCTGTAGAGTGCCAGGCGCCCGCGTGGTGTGGTCAGGCGCCCTGAACACTGATGTAGATTTTTTTTTTTGCGACGTGGACTCTCCTTTTTTTTTGCGCGGTCTGCAGAACGCCAACAAAAATAATGATTTAAAAAAAAATGAAATAAAAAAAAAATGTAAGCCTGGAATCTGCAGCGATACGATGCGCCCCGTGTAAAGAAACTCGTCGCCTTCTCGGGAGTGAAAGAAGTTCGTTTACACCGCGAAACGAAAGACTTGAAGTCTTTGCCAACTGCCTAGCGCAAGGGCGGCAAACTCCAGTCCTCAAGGGGCCACCAACAGGTCTGGTTCTCGGGATATCCCTGCTTCAACACAGGTGGCTCAATCACTGGCTCGGTCTTTAACTCGGCCACTGAATGAGCCACCTGTGCTGAAGCAGGGACTGATTGCGCAACCTGTGCTGAAGCAGGGATACCCTGAAAACCAGGCCTGTTGGTGGCATTTGAGGACTGCAGCTGGCCGCCCCTGGCCTACAGAGAATGTGTAAAGTAACAAAACAAAAAGAAAAGAAAAAAAAAAGCTGTGTGTCACTTTTCAGTTCAACACTTGTCTTCATCTGGATTTTTTAAAATTACTATTATTTGAAACCAACGCTGTTACAGTGCAGAAGTCAAAGGACGAATAATATATCGTTGTTGGAGTGTTATGGTTGTTTTCCGATATTCTTATGTTTAAATTAAAGCGTTGTTTTGTAGTAGCAGGATACATTCGCAATGGTGTCGCCCCCCCACCCCCAATAATATTTTGGTATTGTGCATTGTTGCAGTAGCATAGCACAATGATGGCGATGGTGTGGAATTGCTTTTCAGAACTGGACTCTTCGCATTATAACCCACGTTCACAAGGTGTATTAAGGATTTAGCCAATGTTACGTCACATTTGCAGATCGTATGGCTATTTGTGTTCTAGAAAAGAAATGTTAGCGCAATTTCTAACATTCTTTTTAATGTAGCTTTGAGTCTGCAACAAAAAGTGTCTTGTGCTGTAATTTTTATATATATTTTTGTGACTTTTTTGAAGGCATTCTGTATGGGGGGGAAAAAAAATATTTACAAAAAATGTGTTTAAGCCCCGGGGGAAGAGGATGCAGAGGAAAATAAATAATGCCAATAGTAAGAATGGAAAATAAATGGTAAAAAGGGGGTTATGAGCCATATTACGTTAAATCCCGTGCACGGCCCAACGTGCCCACAATGCATTGCAAACCAATACATTGTTGGTACTTGCCATTGAAGGGATTCATTTAACACTCGGGTGGCCAACACCTGTCCTCAAGGACTACCAACAAGGTCAGGGTTTCAGGATATCTCTGCTTCAACACAGGTGGCTCGATCAGCGTGCTGAAGCAGGGATATCCTGAAAACCTGACCTGTTGGTGGCCCTTGAGGACTGGAGTTGGCCACCCTTGTGTTAACACTTCTATAATCCAAAAGCCTTGTATGAGCCAATATTCAGTTTCCTCTTTTTATAAGAGCAGACTCTTTTGCTATAATTCACCTTTATAGCCCATTTGAAACAAAGTATATATTTTCTATATTTTTCGTAGTCCTTTCTATTTCTGCCAGAAGCAAAGTAATTTCTCCGAGGGCCCTGGATTCTACTTCCGATGTCTTAATCACGTGGGGGAATAGTTTTTTTTTACAGGATTCTTACAAATTCTGATGATTACCCTCGACTTTCAAGAACAATGCAAATGTGTTTTAAATAGATTTACGACTTTGCAAACATTAGTACCACTTGCTCTGCCTACCCACAAAAAAATAATGTTACACACACACACACACACACACACACACACACACACACACACACACACACACACACACACACACACACACACTTACTTTGAACCCCTTTGAGTGTTCCCTTTGTGCAGGCAACACATGTTTTGGCACTGACCAGGTTATACAACATTTTCTATTGCCATTATCCATTATTTTAAGATGTATACCTCTTTTGGGAGATGAAGTACATATATTATTTGCAGGGCTCATAAAATATGGCCATCATTGTAATTTTGCTCGGGACACCTTTTAGAACTCCTCTCGTTGCCGAAACCTACGTAGTAACCTCTGCCCTTTTCCTCGGTTACATGCAGTGTGTCTGAATCGATACTGCTTGTTTTCTGATATATGCCTTGGTGCAATTTCCGAGGGTTGACTTTGGAGTCTGGCCTTGGAGCAGGTATGGCACATATCCTGTATTGCCGTGCATTGTAAATGGGAGGGTATTATTCGGATGGATGCTTTTACATTCGTTTGTCTACAACAGGGGCGGCCAACTCCGGTCATCAAGGGCCACCAACATGTCAGGTTAAGGATATCCCTGCTTCAGCACGGGTGGCTCAGTCGAAGACTGAACCACCTTTGCTGAAGCAGGGGTATCCTTAACTTGACCGGTTGGTGGCCCTTGAGGACTGGAGTTCAACATACCTGGTCTACAACATACCTGATCTACAACATACCTGGTCATAGGCAGTGGTGCTTTGGGGAACTTTCCTTAACAATAATTCTACAGCTGCTTTCATTGGTGTTTTTTCTTCTCTATCTCATCTTCTATAAATAGTAACAAAGCGCGGCCCGATCGCCCGATGCCCTGATGTATGTATGGCAAACGCTTGCTCATTACTGGAACCCAATTGGTCAGAAACATTTTAACAACTTAATTGGACATGATCATCGGTGTGTGGGTTTTTGAAATGATTCTTACACTCAAGACAGCGGTCTTACAATAGTCTTTAAAAAAAACATGTATATATTTCATAGGTTTCCACCGTTCACAGAAATGAGTCACAGGTAACTAAATATGAAAGAAGCCATCAATTTGGCCTCTTTCAGCAAATAGTTTTTTGTTTTAGTTACGATCACCTGTGCTATGGCAGATAGACTTGCCATGTACGTGGCCAGCAGACGGGTTCTGGGAAGGCTGGGGATACATTTAAAAACACATTTAATAGTGTTACCTAGATGGCCAGCCCGTTAAATTGCTTTTCGTCATTCCTGCCCTGTTGTGATGCTGTACAAAATGACATACTCTTAGTCAAACTGAGTACAAAAGTGTTACAGCAGGGGCGGCCAACTCCAGTCAAGGGTCACCAACAGGTCAGGTTTTAAGAATATCCCTGCTTCAGCACAGATGGCTGTCATTGACTGAGCCACTGTTTGAGCTACTTGTGTTGAAGCAATGATATCCCTAAAACCTGACCTGTTGGTAGCCCTTGAGGACTGGAGTTGGCAACTCCTGTGCTACAGGCATGAGAGTCAAAGTCCATAAAAAAAGAGCCTGACTGGCCTGTCTTTGTACAATTACATCTGCAGCATTTTCACTGTCACCCTTAATCCTATAATCATCCACCACTGATGATACTCGGTACACATTTATATTGTTTGTGCATTGTCAAGATCCATGCCACGGAGAGCTTACAATCTAAAAACAAATTGGCTGATTAAACGCAATTGCTGTACGTATATTTACTTGAACACACCTTTTTATAACCAGGTAGGAAATTGGAATAAATTCCCAGCAGGCTAAAAGCAAAGGGGCAAATCATCTTGTTTCCATTAATGCGTAAACACTGTTTAAGAAACCAATATAAACACAGGGTAAAAAGTCATAATCGAGTGATAGAACTGGGCTTGTGGCAGCCATGCAATGTTCCTTTAAATACTGTTCATGGCAGCAGTGAATACTTGAATATTAATCACATTGGTATCTTTCCTTTTGTGGTTTCTTTGTGGAGAAGGGGACTGCTAACCTTTGTAATGTTAAGAAACTTGAACGAAGCTCCAGATGTGATTCTCATGTTCCTGCCCCAAGTGAAACATTGTCGTTTTCAATAAACTTTTGGATTCATTTCAACCAGAGACTCTGCTTCATTGTGTCAACACTAACGGAAACGGCCTGACATGTAGGCTTAGGTGTACATTTCGGATATAAAATGAGTTACCTGGCAAGAAAATATTTCGGTCCTCGACATTAAAATGTTAAAATGATATGAAATCGCTTTTCAGTAACAAAAAAAAAAGCGTTCAGATTGTATGAAAGCCGGCAGGTGTGAGTTGCATTTTACTGTGTTATATAATTAGCTGTACCTGGCGTAACAGGCGCCAATCTGGCAGATCTTAAAAGTTATTCATTAAATGTTATACTTTGTTTTCACGCCTCCCTGTAATGCCTTCCAGTCTTAGGCCGCGCTTATAGTGCCGGCGACGCAACGTCGCCCGGAAACAAATACATTGCCGCCGCCGCGTGCGCTTATAGTGCGCACGACGGAGCGACGACACGGAAACTGGAAGCCAGCAAAATTTGATTTTTCAAGGGCTGTCACGGGACGGCCCTTGAGCAAATTAAATTGCCGGAATCCCCCGACCCCGCCGCCCGGCGAAACATACCTTTCGCCGGTGGCGAAGGCGACGGGTGACAGTGACGGCACTATAGTCACGGCCTTATCCCAAATACATAAACAGGTAGTCCTCGCTATCCAACGTTTCACTTTACAACAAAAAGTATATCCAACGCTTTACAATGTAACCCTATGGCCATTTTTCGACGCCTCAATGCGTTATCCAACGCTCCCCGCCACTGATTAACATGGGACTCACTTTACAGCGGTTTCACTATCCAACGCTACTTCCAGAACAGATTCCGTTGGATAACAGAGGAGTGTCTGTATAATGTTGCTTGACAACTATATGGCATCTGAGCCTTTGTATGGAAACATACTTAAGGTCTGTATGTCTGTCTGTCTCTGTGTCTCTCTCTGTCTCTCTCATCTATAATCTATATATATATTATATATATATATATATATATATATATACAGTGTTCGACAAATCACCCAAAAATCTACTCGCCCAACCAAAAAATCTACTCGCCACCTAGTCCCGCCCACAACCCCGCCCCTAGTCCCACCCCCAACCCTAGTCCTGCCCCCAACCCCGCTTTAAAATAAAATATATAAATAAAATACATTTAATAAATTCCTAGCCAGAACAACATTCGTTTTTGACATAAATGTCTTTATTGTATTACATTATACTACAATTAGTCCTTGTTACGTGTGTGTGTGTGTGTGTGTGTGTGTGTGTGTGTGTGTGTGTGTGTGTGTGTGTGTGTGTGTGTGTGTGTGTGTGTGTGTGTGTGTGTGTGTGTGAATGTCGATCTAGAAATAAAAGCCAGGTGTGAATGACTAGTTTCCTGAACCCCTTAACCAGTGTCTGGACATCCCCGCTTCACAATATCTAAAGCAGCAATCCCACCTGGGATCTTACCTGATCCGCAGTTCCTCAATGTCCAGGTACCCTCATTCCCGCAATGTTAGGTGTTCCCTACCTGTCTTCTGGGTTAGGGGGAGTTCCGATGTCTTCTGTGTGAAGCTTGAGTCAGATCTAGAAGAAAGCAGTATAGGTTATTTTGGTGTAGTATAGGGCAGTTAAGATATATAGGGTAAATAAGAGATCCAGAAACAGAGTGTGAGACAGACACAGGGAGAGGGTGAGAGAGAGAGAGGGGGGGGTTGAGAGAGATAGGGGGGGTGAGAGAGAGAGAGAGGGGGTGTGAGAGAGGGGGTGAGAGAGAGAGGGTGTGAGAGAGAGGGTGTGAGAGAGGGTGTGGGGGAGAGAGAGGGCGTGGGGGAGAGAGAGGGTGTGGGGGAGAGAGAGAGGGTGTGAGAGAAAGAGAGAGAGAGTGTGAGAGAGAGGGTGTGAGAGAGAGGGTGTGAGAGAGAGAGGGTGTGAGAGAGGGTGTGTGAGAGAGAGGGTGTGAGAGAGAGGGTGTGAGAGAGGGTGCGTGAGAGAGGGTGTGAGAGAGAGGGTGTGAGAGAGAGGGTGTGAGAGAGGGTGTGTGAGAGAGGGTGTGGGAGATAGAGAGGGTGTGGGGGAGAGAGAGGGTGTGGGGGAGAGAGAGGGTGTGGGGGAGAGAGAGGGTGTGAGAGAGAGGGTGTGAGAGAGGGTGTGAGAGAGAGAGGGTGTGAGAGAGAGAGGGTGTGAGAGAGAGAGGGTGGAGAGGGGGCGAGAGAAAGGGGGCGAGAGAGAGAGGGCGACGGGGGTGGGGTAACTGGGTGACTGGGTGGGGTGATGGGGTGACTGGGTGGGGTGATGGGGTGACTGGGTGGGGTGACTGGTTGACTGGGGTGACTGGGTGGGGTGACTGGTTGACTGGGTGGGGTGACTGGTTGACTGGGTGGGGTGACTGGGTGGGGTGACGGGGTGACTGGGTGGGGTGACAGGGTGACTGGGGTGGGGTGGTGGGGTGACTGGAGTGGGGTGACACTTCTGGTATCCTACACACACACACACACACACACACGCACGCACACCCATGCATACACATACACACTCCCATGCATGCATGCATACACACACACACACACACACACACTCTCCCATGCATACACACACACACACACTCTCTCCCATACATGCATGCATACACAAACACACACACACACACACACACACACACATGACAGGGGGAAGAAGAGGAAAGGCCGCGCGACCGAGCACCACCACCACCACTGCCCCGCTCGCCCCCCCTGCGACCATCTACCTCCCTGCGCGGACAGCCACGGGACCGCGGGGAAGCGGAGACCAAGGAGGTAAGAGGGGAACACCCCCGCTACCATCTCCCACCCCGCACGGGGATCTGGGAAGCGGGAAGTGGCGCATGAAGCCGGGAAAACACCCACTACCATCACCCGCCCGCGGGGATCGCGGGAAGCCGGGGTAAGCGGGGAACACCCCACTACCATCACCCGCCCCGCGCGGGGACCGGGGAAAGTTGGAAGTGGCGTGGGAAGCTGGGGGGAATAAGGGGGGGACACCTCCGCCCCGCGCGGGGACCCGGGAAAGCTGGAAGTGGCGCGGGAAGCTGGTGGGAATAAGGGGGGGGACACCTCCGCCCCGCGCGGGGACCGGGGAAAGCTGGAAGTGGCGCGGGAAGCTGGGGGGAATAAGGGGGGGACACCTCCGCCCCGCGCGGGGACCGGGAAAGCTGGAAGTGGCGCGGGAAGCTGGGGGGAATAAGGGGGGGACACCTCCGCCCCGCGCGGGGACCCGGGAAAGCTGGAAGTGGCGCGGGAAGCTGGTGGGAATAAGGGGGGGGACACCTCCGCCCCGCGCGGGGACCGGGGAAAGCTGGAAGTGGCGCGGGAAGCTGGGGGGAATAAGGGGGGGACACCTCCGCCCCGCGCGGGGTCCGGGGAAAGCTGGAAGTGGCGCGGGAAGCTGGGGGGAATAAGGGGGGAATAAGGGGGGGACACCTCCGCCCCGCGCGGATAAGCGGGGGCCGGGGAGAGAAGGCGGAACACCCTCGCTACCATCTGCAGCCACGCATGGGTATTGGGGGGGGGGGAAAGCGGGGAGTAAGGGGGAACTGCAGGAGGCAGGGAAGGAGCAGAGGGGATGGAGGATTGGAGAGTACTTACTCTAGTACTCTCCAACAGATCTCTGGCCAGAAAAAATGGCCGCTCGTTGGGGGCTGGCTCATATAGAGCCTGGCCGCGCGCCCACAAAGCCTGGGAGCGCGCGCCAATCAGCAATCAGGTAGGGGGAGTTATTTATTTATTTATTTTTTCAGCGCGAGCAGGGAAAATTCAGCGCGAGCGGGGAAATTTAAAAAAACAAGCACGTGTTCTGCTTGGGCCAATATTTACTCGCCCGGGGGTTAAATCCACCCGCCCCGGGCGTGTAAATGTATAGGATTGTCGAACACTGTATATATATATATATATATATATATATTCCGACCGTGGAGAATTTATTTGCTTGTTGAACTTCTAATGTACCTCCAAAAGACATTTACAGAATTACCCATGGAGACTGTGATGGCAGATACAATAGATATCTCTTAAAAAAAAAAAAGTTGCATAGTAGAATCTAAATGCATAGGAGGTTACAAAATACTAGGGGCAGATCGCCTCTTCTCGATCAATCAACCTTGAGATGCTTCGGGTTGTTCACTTTTAAATGTATATGTTAATTAAGTTTACTGTCTATAAACAACCATGTGATGTGAATGTACCCCTGTCAGAAAATAATAAAAATGTTTGAAACAAAAAAAAAAAAAAAAAAAATCTTTTTAGATAGGAAAGGTATACATGGATATACCAGATAAGTAAACACGGGAAGGATGTTGACCCGGGGAGTAATCTGATTGCCGTTATTTGGAGTCAGGAAGGAATGACATTTCCCCTTATGAGACAGAATTGGATAATCTGTCACTGGGGTTTGTTTTGTGTTTGCCTTCCTCTGCATCAAAATACTGTAAATACAAATATAGGATAAAGTATCTGCCGCCTACATTTAGCATGGGTTGAACTTGATGGACGCATGTCTTTTTTTTTTTTTCCAACCTCATTTACTATGTAATCAGAGTAAATCACTCTCTATCAGCATTGAGTTGACTAATGCCTAGCGACGTGACGTCAATAACATCAACCAGGCAGTAATGAGGCTGCAGTGGCTGCCCAGCTATGATCATATATGAGGTGATTTTGTAACCCCTATGGCTATATATACACTTGTTATTTTCACTTATGCAGTAAGGTGTATGGTCCGGGGAAAGGACGTGTCTGTCCTGAAACGTCATATTATGCATATACCTGCTCTGATGCTTTAAATACAGAGTAAGGTAACTTACAAAAAGGCCCCTGTGCGCTTCCTCTTCTACCACTCAAATTTCTTCAAGCATTGAGTTGACTAATTCTGATAGATTAATTACTATGGACTAATGAAGACATGGGTAGCAAACACACAAACACACACACACACACACACACTCATTGAAATATGATGGTTCTATAGGTCATGGGGTACTTTACATATTATAAACAAGAATATTTACAGATAAGGACAAACACAAAAGAGCACCAATATTTCGAATTTCTTGAAAATGACCATGACTTTTTAGGCATTTCCTCTAGTGGTGTGCATGCCACTGGTTCCTGTCACCTTCCTTTAGCAGGTCACACTACTGTATTTTTAGCTGTTTCAGGGACATTGCATTATTTGCCAAGGGAACCATTTTTCTTTCAAAGTTGAAAAGAACGGATAATTTGTCAGAATTATCATAATAACGTCCCTATCGGCAAATCAACTGTTCCCTAAAATGAATTGCAAATGTTACAATAGCAATCTAGTAATATTGTGATGTTATTTTTGGAAGAAACTCTGGACCGGGGATTAGTTACTTTATGAATCACTAGCTGAAAATACTGTCCGTTGGTCTTGAATTCTAAAAAATACTGAGATTTATAAATGGATAATTACATTTTGTAGTTTTTTAATGTGAAATCCCTTTGCTAAAACAGCAGCTCCACCCACCATAGTTTCATTGCCTCTGAGGTCCTGAAGTGTGCGAGCGAGAGAGAGCCTCTAATGCTGCGTGTTTGTGGGACGTTGTGCGCTCGTCCCAAACACAGAGAGCCTCTAATGCTGCGTGTTTGTGGGACTTTGTGCCCTCGTCCCAAACACAGAGAGCCTCTAATGCTGCGTGTTTGTGGGACTTTGTGCGCTCGTCCCAAACACAGAGAGCCTCTAATGCTGTGTGTTTGTGGGACGTTGTGCGCTCGTCCCAAACACAGAGCCTCTAATGCTGCGTGTTTGGGGGACTTTGTGCCCTCGTCCCAAACAAAGAGAGCCTCTAATGCTGCGTGTTTGTGGGACTTTGTGCTCTCGTCCCAAACACAGAGAGCCTCTAATGCTGCGTGTTTGTGGGACTTTGTGCGCTCGTCCCAAACACAGAGAGCCTCTAATGCTGCGTGTTTGTGGGACTTTGTGCTCTGTCCCAAACACAGAGAGCCTCTAATGCTGTGTGTTTGTGGGACTTTGTGCTCTGTCCCAAACACAGAGAGCCCCTAATGCTGCGTGTTTGTGGGACTTTGTGCGCTCGTCCCAAACACAGAGAGCCTCTAATGCTGTGTGTTTGTGGGACTTTGTCCCCTCGTCCCAAACACAGAGAGCCCCTAATGCTGCGTGTTTGTGGGACTTTGTGCTCTGTCCCAAACACAGAGAGCCGCTAATGCTGCGTGTTTGTGGGACTTTGTGTTCTCGTCCCAAACACAGAGAGCCTCTAATGCTGCGTGTTTGTGGGACTTTGTGTTCTCGTCCCAAACACAGAGAGCCCCTAATGCTGCGTGTTTGTGGGACTTTGTGCGCTCGTCCCAAACACAGAGAGCCTCTAATGCTGCGTGTTTGTGGGACTTTGTGCGCTCGTCCCAGACACAGAGAGCCTCTAATGCTGCGTGTTTGTGGGACTTTGTGCGCTCGTCCCAAACACAGAGAGCCTCTAATGCTGCGTGTTTGTGGGACTTTGTGCGCTCGTCCCAAACACAGAGAGCCTCTAATGCTGCGTGTTTGTGGGACTTTGTGCGCTCGTCCCAAATACAGAGAGCCTCTAATGCTGCGTGTTTGTGGGACGTTGTGCGCTCGTCCCAAACACAGAGAGCCCCTAATGCTGCGTGTTTGTGGGACTTTGTGCGCTCGTCCCAAACACAGAGAGCCCCTAATGCTGCGTGTTTGTGGGACTTTGTGCGCTCGTCCCAAACACAGAGAGCCTCTAATGCTGCGTGTTTGGGGGACTTTATGCGCTCGTCCCAAACACAGAGCCTCTAATGCTGCGTGTTTGTGGGACTTTGTGCTCTCGTCCCAAACACAGAGAGCCCCTAATGCTGCGTGTTTGTGGGACTTTGTGCGCTCGTCCCAAACACAGAGCCTCTAATGCTGCGTGTTTGTGGGACTTTGTGCTCTCGTCCCAAACACAGAGAGCCCCTAATGCTGCGTGTTTGTGGGACTTTGTGCGCTCGTCCCAAACACAGAGAGCCTCTAATGCTGCGTGTTTGTGGGACTTTGTGCGCTCGTCCCAAACACAGAGAGCCTCTAATGCTGCGTGTTTGTGGGACTTTGTGCGCTCGTCCCAAACACAGAGAGCCTCTAATGCTGCGTGTTTGTGGGACGTTGTGCGCTCGTCCCAAACACAGAGAGCCCCTAATGCTGCGTGTTTGTGGGACTTTGTGCGCTCGTCCCAAACACAGAGAGCCTCTAATGCTGCGTGTTTGTGGGACTTTGTGCGCTCGTCCCAAACACAGAGAGCCTCTAATGCTGCGTGTTTGTGGGACGTTGTGCGCTCGTCCCAAACACAGAGAGCCCCTAATGCTGCGTGTTTGTGGGACTTTGTGCGCTCGTCCCAAACACAGAGAGCCTCTAATGCTGCGTGTTTGGGGGACTTTGTGCGCTCGTCCCAAACACAGAGAGCCTCTAATGCTGCGTGTTTGTGGGACTTTGTGCTCTCGTCCCAAACACAGAGAGCCCCTAATGCTGCGTGTTTGTGGGACTTTGTGCGCTCGTCCCAAACACAGAGCCTCTAATGCTGCGTGTTTGTGGGACTTTGTGCTCTCGTCCCAAACACAGAGAGCCCCTAATGCTGCGTGTTTGTGGGACTTTGTGCTCTCGTCCCAAACACAGAGAGCCCCTAATGCTGCGTGTTTGTGGGACTTTGTGCTCTCGTCCCAAACACAGAGAGCCTCTAATGCTGCGTGTTTGTGGGACTTTGTGCTCTGTCCAAAACACAGAGAGCCCCTAATGCTGCGTGTTTGTGGGACTTTGTGCGCTCGTCCCAAACACAGAGTCTCTAATGCTGCGTGTTTGTCGGACTTTGTATTTATTTATTTATAAAAATGTGTTACCAGGAGTAATACATTGAGAGTTACCTCTCGTTTTCAAGTATGTCCTGGGCACAGAGTTAAGATGACAAATACATGGTTACATTAAGTGAGCAGGGTTATACATTATATACAAGACATGGCATGCACAGTAAGAGATAATTTATGTTAGGGGCGTATGTGACAGTTACAGACCAGGTTAAAATGTGAGACCGCTTTAGTTTTGAAAGAACTTAGACTGGTGGTGGCTGTGAGAGTCTCCGGTAGACTGTTCCAGTTGTGGGGGGCACGGTAAGAGAAGGAGGAGCGGCCGGATACTTTGCTGTACTTTGGGACCATGAACAGTCTTTTGGAGTCTTGTTTTGTACGCTCGTCCCAAACAAGGATCTCACACTCAGTCTGGAAGATCTTTGGCTGCTCCTGTATTTTTTCTAATGTTTCAAATTGGAGTGATCAAGATTAAGTGGCAGCGTGAGTGTGGTGTGATGGGATCAGGTCATCAGTGATGTCATTGCCGATGTCATGTGTGAATTGTATCCAAACATTAGACAAAACCTGCTCCTTGATCTCAGGAACCATCCAGCAAAATGTGGTTACGATATCTTAAGAGCTGTCCAAATGCCTAGCACACAGACACAACTTTCCAACATATACAGTAAATAATATGCATACAAATAGCGATTTTTGCTTTTCTAGAGCGCCCTCTGCTGGCACAAATTTAGCTTTGCAGCATAGACATAAGCTGTATTCATGAAATATCAGAATAAACAGCTTCCCCAGACTGGAAAACCTTGGCCTGCTTTCCTTTACAGTTATGCACAATGTCCTTATTTAGTTTCATGATTTTCTGTGTTGCTAGACATTTTAGCAATAACTTAGCACGAACAGATGCTTATTTTGGCCAGTGTGTGTTATTTAACATCAATAACCTTGCATCACGATTGTACTTAATTCACAAGGTGCAAACATTTTCAACATTGCAGTGCAATGGGTGATGGACATTGTGTTTTTCCTGCTCGCAAAACACAAAACCTACTTTCTGATTCTGATTGGGGAATTAATCAACGAACCCAGAAGCTGCCAATCACATCGCGACCGTCCACTCACGCCGCGACTGGCCACCCACGCGGCGACTGGCCACTCACGGGGCGACCATCCAATCACAGCACAACCATCCAATCACACCGTGACCGTCCAATCACATTGTGACTGTCTAATCACAGCACGACCGTCCACTCACACAGCAATCATCCAACCAGGCAGTGATCGCCCCCAGTTTAAGTTCTTTCAAATCTAAGGCGGTCTCACATTTTAATCTGGTCTGTAACTGTTTCATACGCCCATAACATAATCTCTAACTGTGCATGCAATGGCTTGTATATAATGTATAACCTGGTCATTTATGTAACTGTATTTGTAACCATGTATTATTTGTCTTAACTCTGTGCCCAGGACATACCTAAAAACGAGAGGTAACTCTCAATGTATTACTTCCTGGTAAAATATTTTATAAATAAATATTGACTTGAATAGGAATTTTCGGCCGACCTCCCCGGCTGATCGTCTGCTTTGGAGCCTATTGAATAAAGCCCCGTGGTGGTTAATGTAAGAAAAGAGGGCCTGCGGCCGCCCATTTTACCCGGAGAATTCCCCATCTTCAACAGCGAGGGTTGGGCAGGAATGATTCTTCTCCTCGATTTTTCTGTTGGTATGTGGCTCCCTCGTCCCTTAAATACCCTAACGCCCACCCCAAATTAACCTTAACCTGAGCAGATGACTATACGGCCCCCTGGTCATCCGCATTACTTCCGTAACTCAGGAGTTTCTTACTATCTGATTCCAAAACCAAGCAGCTTATATTTAGGTTAAGTACCAGTTATCTGCAAAAAAAAAACCCACAAATATTAAGAAGTCTGAGAACCATCCTGTAATTGCATGAGCCCTGGATGAATGTAGGTGTTACAAACGCAAGAAGTATAATATAAATGGACCCCACTTCTTATTATAAACCCTACACTATATATGGGATAGTGGTGCTGCTTACAATTAAACGGGCAAAGGTGCGGCTTGATGGAGGCGCCATCGGTGCGAATGCACCAGGCCCCGCGCATGCAGAGGAACCATGCCTACAGAAGCCCCGCACTCTTCTCCGGCCCAACTTCTGTAAACACAGTTTAAATGTTGTGCTGGGTAAAGGAACGACTACAACATTTAAACTGTGATTACATGAGTTGTGCTGGGGGAGGTTGGGGTCTAGGGTTGCCAGGTGGCTTCTCCAAAACTACTGGGCACAATGGTGAAAGAGACAACGCGCTCTACTCAAGCTCCACGCAGTTTCCTCCTCTCCTTGACCCCACCCCCAGGCTCCTGACACCTCCTGGTTGGCTGCATTACTCCGCAGCAATCAGGATGGGGGAAACTGCCCAGCCCCCTAGCAACAGCCCTGCTCTGTCCCTGCTGGTGGAAATCCTGCGGCCCCCTAAGCCAGTCAGGTCATTATGTCCAGAGAGGTAATACCGGTATACACATACACACCCAGAGAGGTAATACCGGTATACACATACACACCCAGAGAGGTAATACCGGTATACACATACACGCCCAGAGAGGTAATACCGGTATACACATACATGTCCAGAGAGGTAATACCGGTATACACATACACACCCAGAGAGGTAATACCGGTATACACATACACACCCAGAGAGGTAATACCGGTATACACATACACGCCCAGAGAGGTAATACTGGTATACACATACACACCCAGAGAGGTAATACCGGTATACACATACACGCCCAGAGAGGTAATACCGGTATACACACACACGCCCAGAGAGGTAATACCGGTATACATATACACGCCCAGAGAGGTAATACCGGTATACACACACACGCCCAGAGAGGTAATACCGGTATACACATACACACCCAGAGAGGCAATACCGGTATACACATACACGCCCAGAGAAGTAACACCGACATACACGCCCAGAGAGGTATTGTATGTCTTTATTTGTATAGCGCCATTAATGTGCATAGCGCTTCACAGTAGTAATACACATGGTCATCATATAAATAACAAATAATAAATATAAATAACAGGTCATGGGAATAAGTGCTTCAGACAAACATAACATTTAGGAAGAGTAGTCCCTGCTCCGAGGAGCTTACAATCTAATTGGTAGGTAGGAAGAACGTACAGAGACAGTAGGAGAGCATTTTGCTAAGTGCGTCTGCAGGGGCCCGAGCTTTATGTATCATGTATCATGTGTCTAGTAATATCTACGGTGCTACTCTTATGCTTCTTTAAGCAAGTGTGTCATAAGGTGAATAGAGTGGGTGCTAGTCGGGTATCGAGGGGAAGGGCATTCCAGAGGTGCGGGGCAGTCAGTGAGAAAGTTTAAGGCGGGAGAGGGCTTTAGATACAAAAGGGGTAGAGAGAAGACATCCTTGAGCAGAACACAAGAATCGGGATGGTGCATAACGAGAAATTAAGCATGAGATGTAAGGAGGAGCAGAGGAGTGTAAAGCTTTAAAGGTGAGGAGGAGAATTGCTGTTATACACATACACGCCCAGAGAGGTAATACCAGTATACACATACACGCCCAGAGAGGTAATACCGGTATACTCATACACGCCCAGAGAGGTAATACCGGTATACACATACACGCCCAGAGAGGTAATACCGGTATACACATACACGCCCAGAGAGGTAATACCGGTATACACATACACGCCCAGAGAGGTAATACCGGTATACACATACACGCCCAGAGAGGTAATACCGGTATACACATACACGCCCAGAGGGGTAATACCGGTATACACGTACACGCCCAGAGAGGTAATACCGGTATACACGTACACGCCCAGAGAGGTAATACCGGTATACACATACACGCCCAGAGAGGTAATACCCGTATACACATACACGCCCAGAGAGGTAATACCGGTATACACGTACACGCCCAGAGAGGTAATACCGGTATACACATACACGCCCAGAGAGGTAATACCGGTATACAGATACACGCCCAGAGAGGTAATACCGTTATACAGATACACGCCCAGAGAGGTAATACCGGTATACACATACACGCCCAGAGAGGTAATACCCGTATACACATACACGCCCAGAGAGGTAATACCGGTATACACGTACACGCCCAGAGAGGTAATACCGGTATACACGTACACGCCCAGAGAGGTAATACCGGTATACAGATACACGCCCAGAGAGGTAATACCGGTATACACATACACGCCCAGAGAGGTAATACCGGTATACAGATACACGCCCAGAGAGGTAATACCGGTATACACATACACGCCCAGAGAGGTAATACCAGTATACACATACATGTCAAGTATTACCTCTCATTTTTTACTGGACAGTTTCCAAATACAGGACAGTCCAGTTCAACACTGGACACCGGGCAACCCATATCAAGCATCTGGTGAGGGTCAGATAAGGCGTTCCGGCATCGGAAAACGGCCCCATAGGATTGCACAGTGATGCGTTGCCGATGGCATCCGTCGGAAAGTGAAACGACGGGTAGCGTGGACTGCCTGAATATATATATATATATATATATATATATATATATATATATATGTCATATGAAATTATGCTTACAAAGCAGTCACTGTGTATTGTGTAGCTGTGTAAGATAATGTAAGTCCTGTAAATCTGGGGCCCGGCTGTCTGTGCTATATCTTCATTATGAAGGAAGGGAGCGTCTGATACACAAGGGCAAAGACACTGGGCAAACCTGTTCATAACTTCATCACTGTTCGTGTTAAATAAAGTCTATTGACAACACGCGTGACGTTTCACACATGGGTAAATGGGAACATTGTCGCCATGTTTGTTTCGGGCAAATCAGTCGATGAACATGAAATAAATGAATATATAGTAATATACAGCTGTAAGCCTGTGATTTAGGTTACCCATCCAGTGATAATAAACGGCGTTATTGCTAATGTATTTTTGAGATAGCTTTGCCATTCTTCATTAGGGGGGTTTTTGCCCAAATAAAAGAGGTCCGCTTCGTACTTCAGCCGACATCTGCGTGTCACTCTGACAAGACTTCCCTTCCTCCTCGTCTGATTGGCTCTTCTGGTAGTCGCGGACTGTGATTGGCCGCCAATGGCAGCTGCGCATTCAAGGCCTTCGTGGAGCTACCTTCCCCCAGCTTGTCAGCTGCCGAGCCGCTGGTTACACCATGTTCCACAGGAAGCTGCAGGCCTTGGACTACCACAACCCGTCCGGGTTTAACTGCAAAGGTGAGTGAGGTCACCAAAGGATGAGGAGCGCGCGCGCCGTGCCACTAGCAGCCAACGTGCCTCGCAAGCTGGGCAGCGGTACCCAGAATCCTGTGCGGACTGTGTGCCTCACTGTGCTGGGTTGCGGTACCCAGAATCCTGTGCGGACTGTGTGCCTCACTGTGCTGGGTTGCGGTACCCAGAATCCTGTGCGCACTGTGTGCCTCGCTGTTTTGGACTTTAGACACCTGCAACAAGGCAGGAGGGTTGTGTGGAATGTAGGTTTCAATGGCAACAGGACTGGCCGATACAAGAGCAGCTGTATTCTGTACATGGCTTTATATCCGGTTAACCCCCACCCCCACGTTCCCCAAAACGTATAAACGTGACAACTAGCTGGCTGCGTGGAAGTCTCTCTTACACTTTTCACTGCTGGCTCACTTATCCTTATAGCAGTGTTTTCCACCAGGGGTTCCCCGGGCATCCCGTAAAGGGTTCCCTGCCATTTTCAGGTCATTTGACAATTGTATCAAATACAGAAGAATTTACAATGCATCTGATCTCCGATGCGCTATTAGAGAGGGTTGGGTTCCTTACAATACATCTGATCTCCGATGCGCTATTAGAGAGGGTTGGGGTTCCTTACAATACATCTGATCTCCGATGCGCTATTAGAGAGGGTTGGGTTCCTTACAATACATCTGATCTCCGATGCGCTATTAGAGAGGGTTGGGTTCCTTACAATGCATCTGATCTCCGATGCGCTATTAGAGAGAGTTGGGTTCCTTACAATGCATCTGATCTCCGATGCGCTATTAGAGAGGGTTGGGGTTCCGCAGAATTTCACAATATAATTATAGGGTTCTTTAACCCCAAAAAGGTGGAAACAGAAATGTTAATGTTGTAACATGTTATACCACTTGTGTTGTATGTAAAGTTACTTGTGCACCCTCTGTCACCCCCATATCCCTCCCCTTATTTCTGTGCCCATCTAACCCCCCATCCCAACCCGCTCTTATGTTTTGTACCCCAAAATTGTGAAACTAAAAACTGGCTTAAAAAAAGAAAGAAATAGAGCTATTGGAAAGGGCAAGAGGGGAACTCCCTTTTAATTAAATAATGCAAAACTAAAAAAAAACTGATCCCATTAAGCACAATGCATGGAACCAGTGATTTTGAACATTGTTAATTGCACCCACAGGGTGGTGCTATTGAGCCAGTAATTGACGCTTCTCGCAGTAATTTTCTTTGTCTGCTGTTAATGTTGTTATCTTTTAAAATCTATAGCTATAATCTACAGCAAGCGTCTGCCAGTTTCCCAAAGGGACCGGATAACTAAATAAATGACGAGTTAGAAGGGCCGTAAGAGAATAGTAATATAATTTAGGATACGTTTAAATACTTATCAGTGCTGGAAAATGTTGGTGTATAATTATTTGTAACATCTGTATGTGATACAGATATGGTATTCCCGTTTTGGCTATTCTATCCTTTCTGATGTCCTATTTCCTTTTACAGATGACACTGAATTTCGAAACTTCATTGTTTGGTTAGAAGATCAGAAAATTAGACACTACAAAATTGAAGACCGGGGAAACTTAAGAAACATACAGAACAGTGAATGGGACAACCAGTACGAAAAGGTGACTCCTGCATACATATATGCCATATTCATTTGGTTTTGGTTCTCCGTGGCGATCTCCTTGGGAGAATGTTTTCTGTAGCTAAAGATGTCGACATGGCAGTAGCTTTACATTGTATTGCATTGATGAATGTTATAGCCTTGGGGTACAAGGGTTAAAGGTATTGGGAATATGCTGCTCCTCAAACTTTTAATTTCTTTCTTCTTCCCCCCCCTCACAATTTTTCAATCAGTATTTGAAGGATGTGAATTGCCCTTTCAAATTGCAAGAACGTCAAGAATCAATTGACTGGCTCCTGGGACTAGCTGTACGTTTTGAATATGGGGATAATGGTATGAGTTTATTATTATTATTATTTAATTTTTTTTCCATTTGTTAGATAACACATTTATTTTCCAGTGGCGTGCAATGAATTGTTAATTTACTGCATTGCCAATAACCAGGCTGACACTAATGAGGACCAAAGGTTGAAAACAGCTGTCTGTGAGTAGGGTTACTGGCTTTGCACTTCTTTAACCTGGACTGTGCTTAAAAGTTGTGTAATGCAGCAGGCATTGGCTTACAGGGGTACATGTTAAAATGGATTTGAAGCAAAAGGTGACCCGCTGTGCTCATTTGCATGTCATTACCCAGAATCCCTGGCTGCAGTGGAAGCATTTGGTATTGAATAATGGTTGCAGACCTGTCTGAGACACATGAATGTTCTGGGAAAAAAAGGTGCTCGATAGCGCTCTAACAAAAACCCAAACTTAGTGCATATAATTATACGTAAAATTAATTAGTGCCAAAAAGTATATAATATCAGTGACAGTGTATAAATAACAAAATACAAGTGACAATCTATAGTGATCTATAATGTGAATATCAATGAAGAGGCTTAGAAGAACCCTTGGTGGGAGTCTGTTTCAGAAGTCTTGTACGTTCAATTCTTTCCAAAAAGGACCAGAGGAGCGCAGCTTGCAGCCATGAAAATAAAGAACATCACATAGTACAGCAATGTTTAAATGAGATTTAAGTGATAGTGTAGGGCTCACAAAGGACTACTCACATTGAAGCAGCCAAAACTGAACAGTCATCCAACTTATGGGGTGGATGATCCCTGTGATAGATGCACAACTGCCAGCAGACAATCTCCAAAGAAAGAAAAGAACATATAGTGTAGATTGTAAAATATATTGACAAGGCAAAATAAAAATGGAGGCGTACACCTAGTTAGGAATAAAACAGCGTGGTCGGCAACAGATAACCAGGTATGCAGAAGGTCGCGATCTCTCCGTGTACCGTGTGAATCTCCGCTGCCTCTGCCCACTTCCGCACCTCTGCCAGGAGTTCGCGTCACTTCCGGCGCGTCATGGAACTCCGGCGCTTGCTGGTGATGATGCGTTCTTGATCTTTTCCTCAGAGTATTGGCTGACAGGACTCTACGCGTTTCGCCGTTGCACACGGCTTCATCAGGACTCCTGATGAAGCCGTGTGTAACGGCGAAACACGTAGTGTCCTGTCAGCCAATACTCTGAAGAAATTATCAAGAACGCATCATCACCAGCAAGCGCCGGAAGTGACGCAAACTCCTGGCACAGGTGCGGAAGTGGGCAGAGGCAGCGGAGATTCACACGGTGAATCATACTAAAAGGCTTAGGGACCGGAGATATATAGAGTAATGGGGGATCGAACAAGGGGAAGGCATGGACAACGGGGATTATGATGTGACTAGCTGATGAAGGCAGCTCCTAATAGGTGGATAGACACTTTGGCTATTAGCCTGGGATATATTGTTCACTCCCACTAAGTGTTTTATTCTCATAGAGTGCAATTTTGGGTTTCTTGTCCAATTGAGGGTCTCTACCCCACTTGGATTTTTGTGTCCATGCTAACCTTACCCTATGCACCATGAGAGAAGAATATTTTAATTAGAATAATTAGGTGAGCGATAAGCATTGTATGCTTCATGTACTATGTGATGTTCTTTATTTTCATGGCTGCAAGCTACACATGAATGTTCTCACAAGTTATATTCATATTTGCTGTACATTAATTTACTTTGAAATGTGCTTCCCGTCTACTGCTAAAGCAGCAGCCCAAACACACACAATATGCAGTTATATGCTCCATGTGTCCTTACTCTGTTTTAAACTTTACAATTACAGTTGTTTTTGTTAAAAGTCACCAATCTGTTTTAGACCCTAGATTGCCTAAATCTTCTCCAACGATGCAAGTAAATTTCCTTTTCCTCTTCTTATCCAGTCGACAAATATAAGAATGCAAAGCCACTCAACGCAGACGTTTCAAAGACCACTGAACCGTTAATAAACTTGGATGGTAAGACCCGGAAAAGAGGTTTATAACAGAAGCCTGTATCCGTTAAGAATTTATGGAGTGATGAGTGTTTTATTATTTTCCAATAATCCTACACTTCACTCCTTTTTCAAGAAGACGAATGGAATATGTACATTGTACGAATGCTTTTTGTGGGTGACTGGTGCACTAGTGTTATTTTGTGTTTGCATATGTGCGGACAGGAAGCTTACACCCCAGCACATATTTACACACTAGAACTAGCAGAAGGTCGGGCTTGTGCATGAATAATACATAATAATTTTCATTTATAGGCTTTCTGCTTGTCTTGTGGGGCATTAGCTTGCATCAAATTTTAGGAATTTGAGAGAGAGATCTCTAATACAGGGGTGGCCAACTCTTGTCTTTAAGGGCCACCAACAGGTCAGGTTTTAAGGATATCCCTGCTTCAGCACAGGTGGCTGTCATTGATTGAGCCACCAGTACTGAAGCAGGGATATCCTTGAAACCTGACCTGTCGGTGTTCCTTGAGGACTGGAGTTGGCCACTCCTGGGTTAAACATTTTGTACATTTTTATTTTTAACAATTTTATTTTATCCGTCATTTTCAGTCTTCAACTACAGTTCCACTGGCTTTTAACATACAAATGTATTTGTTCTAATCCGGTCAAATGTAATGTTTCAGAGGCTGTCGCTACATGTGACAGCCTCTGAACCAATTAATGACGCCGTCGCCGCAAAGCGAATTACAACCTTAGCTAGCGGTGACGTCAACCGTCGCGCGGCCTTAACGAGCTGTTGGCTCCTTTTCTGTAGTTTTCTTTGGCACTTTGCGAAACACCGCTAGCACTCCCTGTTTCCTGTTATTCTGTACAACGATGCAGCAGGAAATTAAAATAAACTCCTCTTCAGATCCAATAAATACATTTTACAACTCTCATTTTTTTTTTTTGGCCATACCTGTCTCTCAGTTGAGACTGTTCAATGATTGGTGTGCAGCATGGCTCGGTCTTGTGAGACTGTTCAATGATTGGTGTGCAGCATGGCTCGGTCTTGTGAGACTTCCCTTTGTTCATGTTGTGATCTGTCTTTGTTTTATGATGTTCCACCCAGTGACCAATCCTGACTTCAAAGCCGGAGTGATGGCTTTGGCCAACCTTCTGCAGATACAGAGGCATGACGACTACCTGGTGATGCTAAAAGTAAGCCTATTATTTGATGCACACTATCGTAGGAAACCTACTATATACCAGTGATTCCTAATGAAGGGTGCGGGAACCCCTAGGGCTTCGTAAGATGTCCAAGAGGTTCGGCAAAAAAAAAATCAAAATACAATGGCGGGTTCCTGTGCCTGTGTGGGGAGTGCGCACTTAGTAAGGCCCCACACTGCACCTTAGTGTGGGTACAGCGAGAGCTTCTGAAGTTGCTGCCCACAATGTTTTCCATCCACAACGAGGCATTGTGTGACGTGACTTTGGAAGCTCACAGTGAGTGACAGCTATACCCTTCCCGCCCCCCCATGCTGGCTGCACACACTGTGATGCTGTTTGGGGGCCTTATTAAGCTTGTCTTCTCC
Organism: Ascaphus truei; assembly: GCF_040206685.1. Classification (NCBI taxonomy): domain Eukaryota; kingdom Metazoa; phylum Chordata; class Amphibia; order Anura; family Ascaphidae; genus Ascaphus; species Ascaphus truei. The sequence goes on along the minus strand of NC_134491.1, from coordinate 23,058,776 downwards.
CCCCCCTCCCTCTCTACCCCTATGAGCTCAGGACACTATACGGCCTGGGATCGGTCCCACAGTTTTGTTAGCAATAGTCTGAGTAGGCAATAATATTTATTAATTAGGGATTCGCAGAACAAATATTTTATAATCGGGGGGAGGACAATGTGTAAAAGAAAGCTTGGGAGTTGCTGTTCTTTACCAGCGTGCTGTACTAATAACTGGCCACAATTTGTTTATGTAATGTGTCTAATTATGTATTCTTTGCTAGCTTGGCACAAGTAATGTTTGCGTTACGGATCTGTAACCTAATGACACACAGCAATTCATAACGACTGGCAGGGCCGAAATAGTTTCAGAAAAGTCTGTTTCCGTGGGGTTTTCCATGCTGAACGTAATGCTGTAAACACATCCATCCTCATTCTTTCCACCCTCCCCTCCTGTCCTCTCCTCCCGTCCTCTCCTCCCGTCCTCTCCTCCCGTCCTCTCCTCCCGTCCTCCCCTCCCGTCCTCCCCTCCCGTCCTCCCCTCCCGTCCTCCCCTCCCGTCCTCCCCTCCCGTCCTCTCCTCCCGTCCTCCCCTCCCGTCCTCCCCTCCCGTCCTCCCCTCCCGTCCTCCCCTCCCGTCCTCCCCTCCCGTCCTCTCCTCCCGTCCTCTCCTCCCGTCCTCTCCTCCCGTCCTCTCCTCCCGTCCTCTCCTCCCGTCCTCCCCTCCCGTCCTCTCCTCCCGTCCTCCCCTCCCGTCCTCTCCTGTTCATGGTTTCCTCACCCTCGCTCTTTTAATCCCCATCGCCACCCATCGTTGTTTTTCCCCTTCCCTTCTCCTTGCGCACACGCGCACGCTTCTCGGCCTTCTTCCTCAACAGCTGATTTTTTTTTTTACTACCGTAGCTGCCAATAGTAATATCCTAGTGCTGTGCATTACGTTGGTGCTCTAAAATCTTATTCACCTGTCATTCTAGTATCACAGTGACGGGCAAGAGGCCACAAAAATGACATTGTTTTCAAATAATGGCCACCGTGTGTAGGGTATCCCTTTAATGGGTTAAAGCCGCAATGCAAGGTGGCGATTTAAAAAAAATAAAAAAAATCTTTTCTTTTCATTTATACATAGTATTGAAGTCTGGAGCTGAACCACGTTATTTTCACTTTTGGGGACTCCCTGTTTCCGAGAGATACTTAACTCCGTAGTAGGTGCCGGTAGCAGCTCTGCTCAGCTAGCAGGGATCACATGATGATCGCTTTTCAAAGCTCCCGCTCCCTGCGTTCCAATAGGAAGCTGTGACATCATCCAGTGCGGCTCCTATTGGCCCGCATGATGCGGGAGCTTTAAAAAGCAGAGGGATACTGACACCCCCTTCGGACATCTATATCTCTGGAAGCAGGGGGTCCCCAGAGCTGAAATGAACAAGGTTTAGCTCGGGAGACCCTCTGCTTCTATACAATGTTAAAATAATAAATGGTTAAGTAAAACATTTAATGAAGGAAATTGGGTGCATTTTTGGCAAAGATAGAAATTGGAAAGAAACTACCCCTCCCCCTCCCCCCCCCCGCCCTCTTCATTGTAAGGGTCACACCATTTAACTATAATACATAATCTAGCATCCTAGCCATGATTCCCACCACTAGATCACATCATTATTTTTTAGTTTGTGGGCAAGTCCTAAACTTGCTGTATGAGTGTAATTGTTGTATAGATTTTGCATGCAGAAACCATCATTATTTCTGTTTGTTTAGGCCATTCGCATCCTAGTTCAGGAACGTTTGACTCCGGAAGCTGTAGCGAAGGCGAACAACGCAAAAGAGGTATGTTTGCTTAGACACGTGCTTCACGCTATGCTCTTATAATTATTCTGCAGTTTATTAAATGTTTTTTTTTTTGCTTAATATGGACCAAGTATAATATGCCTGAAGACTTGAGGTCATCAATTCATTAGCTACATTCTTTCCTATATTTCATATTCCATCATCTGCCTTTTAGATGGCTTTTTTTACATCTGTGTTAAGCTCATGGAATATTTTCTAAATCAGTATCGCTGACCTGAGTGAGTCCATTGAAGGACAGTCAGCGCTGAGCCGTGCGGACGCTCCGCGATGGGCCCCGTCATCCTCAATGAGGATGTCTTGGGAGGGGGCTCACGCGAGCGTCCGCAGGCGTGCTGAGGTGCAGGGATTTTCAGCCGACATCAGAACCTGTTTCTGAGCGCGCTGTCGGCTGAAAACCTCCAATCAAAGCGAAGCAACGGCGCGTTGACGTCGGCGCTTCGCGGGCTATTGGCCCAGTGACGTCAGTGCCCCGCCTCCCCCCGCCTCCCGATCGCGCACGCTGGCTCATCTGCTAGTTCATGCAATCGCTCCTGATTGCACAGACGAGCCTTAGCGTCAGCGCGGAGGAGCGCGGCTCCCCCCTCTATGGACGCAGCCTAAGAGAGAACTCTCGAAAGCTTGTCTTATAATATCCATTATTAGTCCAAATAAAACAGGTATCACCTAATACTCATAGTACTACTTTACTCTGCACTATCTCTTACTGAGAAATTCTGTTTCATCACATTCTTGACTATATTGTGTTGGCTACGCACAGATTTTTCTCCAGCCCCCCCCCCCCTAATTTTTTTACATGAGTATTATTATTTCTTTTTTTTTTTAACAGCATTAGCATAGTTACCAGTTTACTGGAGCCTACGTTTGCATTTTGGGAGGGCACCCAGTGTTGCTGCATTAATGTTGAGGGGGGGAGAAATATGTGTTGTATCACAGGGGTTCTCAACGTCAGTCCTCAAGTCCCCCCCGCCTCGGTCAGATATTCAGCATATATCTGCTTCAGCACAGGTCTTTGAGCCAAATGTGCTGAAGCTGGGACTGATTGAGTCACCTGTGCTGAAGCAGGAATATTCTGAAAACCTGACCTGTGGGGGGAGGAGGGGGGATTGAGGACAGGAGATTGCACCCCTGGTGTAGGACACGAGCATTTATTGAGAATGTAATAAAAGAAAAAAAACACTTTTTTTTAAAAAAATTTTTAATTTTAATTCAAAACCGTTTCCGGGCCTGCGTGGTGACTTTGCTGTTTTTATAGCTTGGTGTTGGAGAGCACAAATAAGCGTGACTTTAAATAGATTGCTTTAGTAAAGATGACCCATAAAGATAATCTGAGAAATAATGGTAGGAAATGATCAACAATTGCATAAGGACCTCTGGGTCCCTGGAGAAGTGTTGGTCTCTCAATGTGTGGCCTTCCTTCTATTCACTTAACACTCTATTGTAGACACTTTGCAGTCCGGATACCCCCCCAGCATTTCCTTGGTAACGCCTAATTTTGGAATTGCTACATCTGAACACACAATCTTCTTTGTGTATTTTTAAATTATTTTTTAAAAATTATTTTTGGTTTTAGTTTGGTATCTTCCTGTGTGTCTTTTTTGTTCTGGTTTCTATAAATTCTCAAAGCACACTTGTTCAAGATTTATTGTCACAAAAATGTGTGAAGAAATATTTACAGTATGAGAGCAAAGAAGTTCAGGGTTCATTCTTAGAATAAAAACATTTGTGCCACAGAACACAAGGAAAGTGAATAATTTCACAAGAACTCACAGGGTCTCTAAGAATTCTCAAGATTGGAGAAGTTAATATGACCTGTATCACATGAAACGTTACATTAAATTATGTGAGACATTGATCCTATCCCAGACACAGATTCAATGTAATTTCTTTTAATGACTTGCATGTATTACAATGTGTTTATTTTTTTAACATCTTGTCCTACCATCATCGTTGCATTTTTACTGTGTGCGACATTGGATCCAGCCTTTTATTGTTCACATTGATGTATCGCTTGGAAGATTAGTAAGCAGCCAGAACAGAAGCCTCTGTTCGATGTCAGACACATTTAGGCTACTCTTATAGTGACGGTGACGTCCGGCTACGGTCGCTGGAAAAATCAAATTGAGATGTCTTCCAGCGATCGCAACCAATCAGTCGCGCTTACTATAACCGCACGTGATGGCGGCAATGCATTTTTGACGCAGCCTCACTGTCGCCAGCATTATAAGCGCAGCCTTATGCCTCGCCAGCTACAAACATTTATTTTTTCCCCAAACGAAGGATTACTTTGTAATAGCCGCTCCCTGCAGCCTTAAAACACGCATTGTCCTATTGATTTCACGCTACAGTGAGAAATGTTTTAGGGAAATATTTGTATTTGGTGCAATCTCATTGAATTTTTATTTTTACAGGGCCTCCCAGTTGCTTTAGATAAGCATATCCTTGGATTTGACACCGGAGGTAAGATACTGTCCTGCGTTTTACCTTTTTTCTGCTGACATCTTTTTTTTTAAACCCACCAGAAGATATTATGCAGGAAAAGCTTCATCAATGTTAGGAAATTGCTGACTCAGGAAAAATAGTTATGGAAATTGCCCAATGTATTGTGATGTTTTGCAGTGACGTAACTTTTTTTTTTCTTCTCTCCATTGGTTAACAGATGCGGTTCTTAATGATGCTGCTAGAATATTGCGATTGCTGCACGTAGAAGAGTTACGGGAGCTGCAGACGAAAATTAACGAAGCAATTGTAGCCGTTCAGGCAATTATCGCTGATCCGAAGACAGACCACAGGCTGGGAAAAGTCGGAAGATGAGAACTTCAGCCCTCTGTGTGCAAGAAGGACACGTTCTTGGCATGCAGCTGCTAGGGCTTTTTTTTTCTTTTCTTTGTATAGTTTTAAAAAAAATGAAATAAATACAAATGTCCATCCTGACTGAGGGTAAATGGCATAAATATTTTCTTTCAGTTGTTTTTATATTGTTACACTGTACTTTGAAGTACTAAACTTGTGTTTGTTGCATGCTGAACATAACTTCTTCCCAGTTAGTTTGCATCTTTTTCTAAAGTCACATTTTATGTTTGGAGCAGATATTCTCCTCCTTCTCCTGGTACAACTTTTGAAGGGGATGTTCCCTGTTTTTTCCCCATCGGCCCCCATGATGATGGGGATGATGTTTTTGCAGGGAAAAATGTAGAAGATAAATGGGCAGTCTTTAAAACATTGTTAGAAAAGCACACTTATCAGTGTATACCCTTGGGTAATAAGTATAAAAGAATTAAGTCAAAATCAATGTGGCTAAATAAACAGGTAGGGGAGGAAATGGACAAGAAGAGAAGGTGTTTAGATTCTTTAAGTCAGAAGGGACGGAGGCATCGTATCAGAATTATAAGGAATGTAACAAAAATTGCAAAAGGGCAATCAGATTAGCAAAAATGGATAAAGAAAAAAGGATTGCAATAGAAAGTAAGGTCAACCCTAAAAAGTTCTTTAAGTACCTTAATAAGAAAAAAATGAGAAAAGAAAATATCGGACCCTTTCAGTGTGAGATGGGTAGACAGATTATTGGAGATAAGGAAAAAGCTGAGGTATTAAACAAATTCTTTGCCTCTGTGTTTACCAGGGAAGAATCAAGTTCAATAGTAGTGCTGCAGGAGGAAGCCACAACCTCCATATTAATGAACAATTGGTTAACTGAGGAAGAAGTTCATAAGCGACTTGAAAAAATTAAAGTAAATAAGGCACGTAGCCCCGATGGCATACATCCAAGAGTTCTCAAGGAGTTAAGCTCAGTAATAGCAAAACCATTATATTTAATATTCAAGGACTCCATTTCCACAGGCTCAGTACCACAAGATTGGCGTAAAGCTGATGTGGTGCCTACATTTAAAAAGGGAGCTAGATCACAACCGGGGAATTACAGACCTGTAAGCCTGACTGCAATAGTGGGGAAACTTCTTGAAAGTTTAATACGGGATATTATTCAGGAATACCTCATGGAAAACAAAATTATTTGTAATAGTCAGCATGGATTTATTAAGGATAGATCATGCCAAACTAACCTTATTTGTTCCTTTGAGGAGGTAAGTAGGAATTTAGACCAGGGTAATCCAGTTGATGTGGTCTACTTCGATTTTGCAAAGGCTTTTGATACGGTTTCACACGAGGTTGGTGTACAAAATAAAGAAAATTGGACTCGGTAATAATATATGCACCTGGATTGAAAACTGGTTAAAGGACAGACAACAGAGGGTTGTCATAAATGGAACTTTTTCAGGTTGGGCTAAAGTTGTGAGTGGAGTACCTCAGGGATCGGTACTGGGACCCCTGCTTTTTAACTTGTTTATTAATGACCTTGAGGTTGGCATTGAGAGCAAAGTCTCCATCTTTGCTGATGATACTAAATTGTGTAAGTGTGACGAGGGAAGGGGGGCTGGCCCGGTAATAATAAAGGGGGTACACCCCAGCGGGCCATCCCTATTCTCGTGTGGGAAGCGAGGGGTTAACTGTAATAATGGTTAAGTGTGTTTTTATGCCCCTGCCTCAGTACAAAATGTATGTCCCTGGTTACGTGTTTTCACCCTTACAGTGTATACACCAAGCACATACACTGGGATCAGGTCGGAAGGGAAAGGGTTAACTGTGTTTGTATGTTTATGGCCCTTTGTTTCCCTTCCTGCCTTTTTACCTCCCATTTGCAGCCCTGTCCCATAGGTCACCATTGGAGCTCCATAGAAGTCTATGGAGATTTCAAGGTTTTTGGCCCTATACCGAAGAAGACCAGCGGGTGGAGCCCGAGAGGATGAGCGGAGCTCCCCATTGAAATGAATGACGCAATACATTTCAATGGGAATACCTCGAGTCCGCTCTCTAAGAACTGAGTTGGATGCCTGCCAAACCGCAGTATCCGAAAATAGCTACAATCTCCAAGAAAGATTTTCCCCATCGCCCCCCATTTTTTCCCATTGTTCCCCATCGTCCCCTATGATCTTCCCATCGTTCCTCATTTTCCCCATCGTCCCCCATGATCTTCCCATCGTTCCCAATTTCCCCCATCCCCCATGATCTTCCCATCGTTTCCCATTTTCCCCATCATCCCCATGATCTTCCCATCATTCCCCATGATCTTCCCATGGTTCCCCATTTCCCTGATCGTCCCCCATTATCTTTCCATGGTTCCTTATTTTCCCCATCCTCCCCCATGATCTTCCCATCGTTTCACATTTTCCCCATCGTCCCCCATGATCTTCCCATCGTTCCCCATCGTCCCCCATGATCTTCCCATGGTTCCCCATTTCCCTGATCGTCCCCCATTATCTTTCCATGGTTCCCCATTTTCCCGATCATCTCCCATAATCTTTTCATCGCTCCCCATTGCCCCCATGACCTTCCCTTCGTTCCCCATTCTCCCCTTCGTTCCCCATGATCTTCCCATCGTTCCCCATTATCCCCATCGTCCCCCATGATCTTCCCATGGTTCCCCATTTCCCTGATCGTCCCCCATTATCTTTCCATGGTTCCCCATTTTCCCCATAATCTTTTCATCGTTCTCCATTTTCCCCATCGCCCCCATGATCTTCCCTTCGTTCCCCATTATTTCCCATGTTTCCCCATCGTTCCCCATGATTTTCCCATTGTTCCCCATTTTCCCCATGATCTTGCCATCATTCCACATTTTCCCCTTCATTCCCCATGATCTTCCCATGGTTCCCCATTTTCCCCATCGCCCCCCATGATCTTCCCATCGTTCCCCATTTTCCCCGTCGTTCCCCAACACCCCCCATGATCATCCCATCGTTCCCCATTTTCCCCATCACCCCCCATTTCCCCCATCACCCCACATGATCTTCCCATCCTTCCCCATCTTCCCATCGTCCCCCATGATCTGCCCATCGGTCCCCATTTTCCCCATCGTCCCACATGATCTTCCCATAGTTCCCCATCGCCCCCATGATCTTCCCATCCTTCCCCATTTTCCCCATCGCCCGCCATGATCTTCCCATCGTTCCCCATTTTCTCCATCATCCCCATGATCTTCCCATCGTTCCCCATTTTCCCCATCGCCCCCCATGATCTTCCCATCATTCCCCATGATCTTCCCATCGTCCCCCATGATCTTCCCATCATTCCCCATTGCCCCCATGATCTTCCCATCATTCCCCATCACCCCCCATGATCTTTCCATCATTCCCCATTTTCCCCATCATCCCCCATGATCTTCCCATCGTTCCCCGTTTTCCCCATCGTCCCCCATGATCTTCCCATCGTTCCCCGTTTTCCCCATGATCTTCCCATCGTTCCCCGTTTTCCCCATGATCTTCCCATCGTTCCCCATTTCCCCCATCGGCCCCCATGATCTTCCCATCATTCCCCGTTTTCCCCATCGTCCCCCATGATCTTCCCATGGGGCAGAGAGATGGGGCAGAAGAATGTATAGCCTTGTGAGAATTTTGTAAGTAATACAGGATTTAACAGGAAGCCAGGAGAGGGATTTCAGCAGGGGAGACGCTGAGACAGTTTTAGGAGAGAGTAAATTTATTCTAACAGTAGCGTTTAGGACAGGTGGTAGGGGAGGCAGGGAGGCCGGACAGTAGAAGGTTACAATAGTCAAGGCAGTAGAGAATGAGGGCCTGTGTAGAGTTTTAGCAGTAGAGTGAGAACGGAAAGGGCGTATCTTTGCAATCTTATAGAAGAAAAAGAATGGGTTTTAGCTACATTTGTGAGGGAGGAGTCAAATTTGACACCTTGGCAGCGTGTGTGTGTAATACTGGGTGTATGATGGTGCTTTGGATTGTATCTGCTGTTACTTACCTAGAATACGGTTGGCATGATATTACTCTAAATCAGCAGAGAAAAACAATGGTAGCACTCCGATCTCAACTGTTATTTATGATTAGCATTTTAGCAATGCTTCTTTGCTTCTGTTTGTAGAGATCCTTGACAAATGTTATATAAAAAGTAACAAGAGAAAAAGCACTCTATGGTGATCATGTGTAGAAACAACTTCCCTTATATTTGTTAAGGAATACGACAAAATGTTACTTCTTGCGTTGCTAGAAAAATCTCAGGCCCAAATCCACGAAAGGGTGCCAAACTTTAGCACGCCTTTACTTCCATTCATCAGAACGGAAGCGGAGTCGTGATGAAGACCAGCACCTTTTTGTGGATTCAGGGCTTGATGAATAACACATCGCATACAATTAGTTATTTATACTGTAAGAATGAAGGACATAAATGTATCAAGTCTTCACTTAACCCTGTTGCTACCAGAGGTAGCTGGTTAATGTGCCCATCAGAATACAAAACCAGCAGATCACATCTCGCCATAGCCCTAAACCTAGGGTTCCCGAGTAGCACTAGTTGATAGTAGGTTCTAGAGCCCAACTATCGATTGTGGAACATTAACCTCCAGCCCCATTAAATGCACGTCATGTACATAAGCGTCCGCAGAAATTTTTTCAGGGGGGGGGGCATAATTTTAACGGCCAGTGCCCGACGTGAAAGTGGTGGTGAGTGCACCATGGCGTGCGAGCCCGACCAGCATAAGGGGGTTTCCCCCCCCGAGAAAATTTTGAAAAAAAAGTGGGCAAATGGTGCATTTTCAAGCAAATTTAAAAATAGTGAAGTATATCAAACTTGATATTTAAATGAAAATGGTAAGTATTGTGCGTACATTTAAAATATATAACATTCGCATTTGCGTGTTACCCCACACGAGAGTTACCACACAGCAAGGTGGATGGCAAGGAGGTTGCAGCTCGGCTGTTCTGTCCCCCACTGGATTTGGAAGTGGTCAGCGTCTGGCATGATAACTGCAGCCCGCTTCCGAGTTGACCACAGGGTAAAGGTAGAAGCAGCCCGGACCGTCTGTCTTCGTCTCCCACATACAGCGCGAGTCATTGGCGCGCGCCTACCGGGACTGATTCCTCACGCTGTGCAGCGTTTGAGCAGACGGCGCCCGGGACTATCGCCACGTGTGCCTGAACCTACTACTCGCGCTGTATGCGGGAGACGAAGACAGACGGTCCGGGCTGCTTCTACCTTTACCCTGTGGTCAGCTCGGAAGCAGGCTGCAGTTATCAGGCCAGACGCTGACCACTTCCAGATCCTGCCAGAGGGGCTGTTAACAAACACCAATCTCATTTACAGAGCCCAAATAACAAATGTTATCTTATACCTTGATATTTAAAATAAATAAATAAAATAATATATACACACACACAAAAGCACTTATGGGATCCCTTTAAGTAGGGTGACCAGATTAACAAAAATAAAAACCGGGACACATGAAAAATAAATTAATAAAACAAATTACATCATCAACTGCGCCCCTTCCCCTTTATGCCTCTCCGCCCCTCTGTCCCCCTTCTCACTCGCCATTCCTCTAAGCCCCCACCCCCCCAAATTCTCTCTCACCCTCCACCCAAACCCCCATCCTCTCACCTCCCCCAACCCCCATTCTCTCACCCTTCCCATTCTCTCACCCTCCCCCCACATTCTCTCCCTCCCACCCTCCATTCTCTCTGCCCCCCCACACCCCCATTCTCTTTCTCCCTCTATCCCCATCCCTCCCTCCATTCTCTGCCCCCTTCCCATTCTGTCTCTTCCCCATTATCTGCTGTGTCTCTCTGTCCCCATGCCGTGTCTCTCTCTCCCCCCCCCATGCTGTATCTCTCTCCCTATTCTGCGTCTCTCTCTCTCTTTCTCTCCCTATTCTGTGTCGCTCTCTCTCCCTATTCTGTGTCTCTCTATCTCTCCCTATTCTGTGTCGCTCTCTCTCCCTATTCTGTGTCTCTCTATCTCTCCCTATTCTGTGTCTCTCTCTTTCTCCCTATTCTGTGTCTCTCTATCTCTCCCTATTCTGTGTCTCTCTATCTCTCCCTATTCTGTGTCTCTCTCTTTCTCCCTATTCTGTGTCTCTCTATCTCTCCCTATTCTGTGTCTCTCTATCTCTCCCTATTCTGTGTCTCTCTCTTTCTCCCTATTCTGTGTCGCTCTCTCTCCCTATTCTGTGTGTCTCTCTCTCTCCCTATTCTGTGTCTCTCTATCTCTCCCTATTCTGTGTCTCTCTATCTCTCCCTATTCTGTGTCTCTCTCTTTCTCCCTATTCTGTGTCGCTCTCTCTCCCTATTCTGTGTCTCTCTCTCTCTCCCTATTCTGTGTCTCTCTATCTCTCCCTATTCTGTGTCTCTCTATCTCTCCCTATTCTGTGTCTCTCTATCTCTCCCTATTCTGTGTCTCTCTCTTTCTCCCTATTCTGTGTCTCTCTATCTCTCCCTATTCTGTGTCTCTCTCTTTCTCCCTATTCTGTGTCTCTCTATCTCTCCCTATTCTGTGTCTCTCTCTTTCTCCCTATTCTGTGTCTCTCTATCTCTCCCTATTCTGTGTCTCTCTCTTTCTCCCTATTCTGTGTCTCTCTCACCCCATTATGGACACTACCTGGCACGGTGGAGCATGGGTGGAGGGAAAGCCATCTTGGGCCCTGGCAGCAGACACCGGAAGATCTCACTGACTCACTTCCGGGTCTCACTGCTGGGGTTCCTCTAAATACCATCTCCCATCTCTCTTCCCCCCCCCCCCCGTCATCTCCCATCTCTCCCCCCCCCCTGCATCTCCCATCTCTCTCCCCCCCCCGTCATCTCCCATCTCTCCCCCCCCTGCATCTCCCATCTCTCTCCTCCCCCTCTGCAACTCCCATCTCTCCCCCCCCTGCATGTGTGTTTTTATGCGTGTGTATGCGTGTGTATAATGTATTTTTTAAATAAAAAAAAAACTTTATTATATATTTTATATATAAAAATATTTTTATTTATTATATTTGACACATACACATATACACATACACACACTCTCCCCCCGCCCTCATTATCTCCCATCTCTCTCCCCCCCGTCATCTCCCATCTCTCCCCCCCCCCTGCATCTCCCATCTCTCTCCCCCACCTGCATCTCCCATCTCTCACCCCCCCCCGGTCATCTCCCATCTCTCCCCCCCCTGCATCTCCCATCTCTCCCCCCCCCCCTGCATCTCCCATCTCTCCCCCCCCCCCCCCTGCATCTCACATCTCTCCCCCCCTCTGCATCTCCCATCTCTCCCCCCCCTGCATCTCACATCTCTCCCCCCCCTCTGCATCTCCCATCTCTCTCCCCCCCCTGCATCTCCCATCTCCCTCCCCCCCCCGTCATCTCCCATCTCTCCCCCCCCTGCATCTCACATCTCTCCCCCCCCTGCATCTCCCATCTCTCCCCCCCCTGCATCTCCCATCTCTCCCCCCCCTGCATCTCCCATCTCTCCCCCCCTGCATCTCCCATCTCTCCCCCCCCTGCATCTCACATCTCTCCCCCCCCTCTGCATCTCCCATCTCTCTCCCCCCCCCTGCATCTCCCATCTCCCTCCCCCCCGTCATCTCCCATCTCTCCCCCCCCCTGCATCTCACATCTCTCTCCCCCCCCCCGTCATCTCCCATCTCCCCCCCCCTGCATCTCCCATCTCTCCCCCCCCTGCATCTCCCATCTCTCCCCCCCCTGCATCTCCCATCTCTCCCCCCTGCATCTCCCATCTCTCCCCCCCTGCATCTCCCATCTCTCCCCCCCTGCATCTCCCATCTCTCCCCCCCCTCTGCATCTCCCATCTCTCCCCCCCCCTGCATCTCCCATCTCTCCCCCCTGCATCTCCCATCTCACCCCCCCCCCTGCATCTCCCATCTCTCAATCTCCCTCGCCCCCCCCCCCAAGCTTCTTTGCCCCCCCAACCTCCCCCCACCCCCAATCTCCCTCGCCCCCCCCAAGCTTCTTTGCCCCCCACAATCTCAGTCTCTCCCCCCTGCATCTCCCATCTCACCCCCCCCCTGCATCTCCCATCTCTCAATCTCCCTCGCCCCCCCCCAAGCTTCTTTGCCCCCCCAACCTCCCCCCACCCCCAATCTCCCTCGCCCCCCCCAAGCTTCTTTGTCCCCCCCAATCTCAGTCTCTCCCCCCTGCATCTCCCATCTCACCCCCCCCCCTGCATCTCCCATCTCTCAATCTCCCTCGCCCCCCCCCCAAGCTTCTTTGCCCCCCCAACCTCCCCCCACCCCCAATCTCCCTCGCCCCCCCAAGCTTCTTTGCCCCCCCCAATCTCAGTCTCTCCCCCGCATCTCCATGCCATCTCTCCCTGGTCCCACGGGTCCCACTCCCTACCGTATGCGATAATGCGGCCACACTGCCGTCTGCCGGGGTGCAGGAGGGAGCAGGGCCAGAGGGAGAGTCTGGGTGCCGGTCCGGATGGGGAGTTACAGCGGTCAGCGCGGGAGAGCACGTGGCGGCCCCCACCCCTGCGTGACTGCTGCTAGCCCCACCTCCCATCCAATCCCGGGCCGCGGCTCAGCTGCCTCTTCCCTCAGCATTAGCATATTTTATTAAATTAATGCTGCGACTGCGAGGATCCAGGGGGGGGCAAGCGCCCCCCCTTGCCCCCCCCCCTGCGGACGCCCATGGTCATGTAGGTTCCAATAACCCAAGCCTTGTTTTGGACACTTGTCTAAAAAGTAGTGAGCCTGTTGACACTAGAATACAAAAGACAGACATTCTAAAGAAAAAAATGTTTAATTGAAATTACCGGCGTCGCTTTGCATGGAGGCTGCTTAACTTTGTAAAAGTGAACTTCTATAGTTACTCAATCTCTTGCGTTTTGGTATTTAAAACTAAAATAAAAAAAATTGTTTCAGGATCATACATTTCTGTATTTCACAGTAGACTCAATACCTTGTTTTCATTTTCATTTTTTTTAATATAAACTTTTTAAAAAAAACGTCATTTAAACCCCCCCCTCCAAAAAAAACCCTGCACAATAAACCATCCGAGCTGTAAAAAAAAAAAAAAAAAAAATGTCACCAATTAAAAATTAACCACTTCAGCGTAAGAGATTTCTTAACAAATGCTTTGAAGACTTCTCTCGTGCCCAATAGGTTCCTGGATGATTTTTTTTACAGGTAATTACATTTCTTTAAAAAACAAAAAATTAAAAAAAAAATACAGTAGTAAAAAAAACTGAGGTAAAAAAATCTTTACAAGTTATATTTGACATCTTTTTTGTTGTTTTGCAAGGAAGTCATTCATTTTCATTGCATTTTAATAAGTTGTGTCGCTTTTGCACCTTTTTCTTTTGGATCCTTTTAACACAACCAGTTGCAATGGGAGAAGTCTCTTCCTTCTGCCAGTACGTTTTCATTTTGATACCTTACTTCCTTCCTTGAACAATACAAAAACATATAGTTGCATAATTACATCGTTTCATAGTAGATGAGGTTGAAAAAGGACATAGGTTGAAATATGTTTAATGTAGACGACAGATACTTATCCTATATTTGTATTTACAGTATATTTATATTTACAGTATATTGATCCTGAGGAAGGCAAACACAAACCCCAGTGACACATTATCCCATGATAAGGAGAAAGAATGAATTCCTTCCTGACCAATAATGACAATCAGATTACTCCCCGGATCAACATCCTTCCCATGTTTACTTATTAGGTATATCACTATACAGGCATACCCCGCATTAACGTACGCAATGGGACCGGAGCATGTATGTAAAGCGAAAATGTACTTAAAGTGAAGCACTACCTTTTCCCCACTTATAGATGCATGTACTGTATTGCAATCGTCATATACGTGCATAACTGATGTAAATAACGCATGTGTAACAGGCTCTATAGTCTCCCCGCATGCGCACAGCTTCAGTACAGGTAGGGAGCTGGTATTGCTGTTCAGGACGTGCTGACAGGCGCATGTGCGAGCTTCCGTTTGCCTATTGGGCAATATGTCCTTACTCGCGAGTGTACTTAAAGTGAGTGTACTTAAACCGGGGTATGCCTGTACACCTTTCCTTTCTAAAAAGATGTCCAACCTTTTTTTGAACATGTCTTTTGTATCTGCCGTCCCAGTCTCCATGGGTAATCCCGTCAATATATATGAAGCCTTTGATTACCTTTAATGAAAACTAATTACCTAAGCTGCCGATCGACTGGGTCTCCCGTGATCGATCAGCAATATCCTGCCTCCCAGGGTTCACTAAATGGCTGCCTTTCAGTTTCAAATCAATCCTTCAGTCAGCAATGTAAGAACACATTGTAGCTGCTGAGTTACACTACGGTAACATTATCTATTGTTGCAGTTTGCAACTTAAACTGCTTGGAATATTGGCAACAAATGATCACAACCGGGAAAGGTTCTAAAACCTGCTATAGAAATCAAAAGATGATCAGTACATTAAAACGGCATTTAAGTTGAATAAAAAAAAAGTAGTAAGTATTATCTAATACTACAGAACAGATTTATTTTTAAAAAGACAACATATAGGATATTGCTTGGATTGCTCCTTTAAACACTTTACTTTAAAATTGTGCAGTGCTAAATGTTTTGCTTCTTTAACACACAAAATAAAGCGTTGCATAACAAGTGCTCTCTCCTTAACCATTGTTTTCAATAGCGCTACCGGTAAGAAATGCACCAGCGTTAATGCAACACATTGCGTTACCGCCAAGTACAATAACGTCTGCTACATCTGGAACGGACCATGTCATGGCCCTGAACGCTGAATTTGCATTATACCACCACGAACAATGCAGAATCATACAATGCGACTCTTTTACTAAACCACATTAGCTCACCTGAGGGGCAATAAGGGTAAATAGCAGTTATTCCATAGAGATGGGACCGCTGATCAGGAAGATATTCATCGGAAATTTGCCCATCGTCTTTATTTACAGATATAACTCCATCCCTGCCAATAAATGCAAATATTAATTCATTTAAAAACAAAATGACATTGGTACGTTGTTTTAAAAAGTCTTGCTGTCAGCTAAGAGGGATTGCACTTTTACAGCAGGAGTTCATACTGATTTCTTATTTTTTGTTACCTAGATGGAAAGGCTGAAGTGTACGGAGCGGCAACGTGTTCATTATAGCCCTAGGGTCATGTTTCTTAAGATACATACTCGTAAACGTGCAGCCAGTAACAAAATAGCCATTTAAATCTCACGCAATAGATCGGCAATGGATGATGTCACAACATCCTATTGGTCTCTAAACAAGCAGGAATTACACTTTGCTGGAGTTCCTCGGTACATATCTCTGGAACTGAAATTAATGCTATGCAGCTCTTGGGAGCCTCTGCTTCTCGTCTATGTAAAAGAAAGGGTGGGTTTAGGGGAGGAATTGCTCCTTTAAACAGACATGCACTAGATCAGTGTTTTTCAACCGGGTTCCTATGAATCAGAAAAAGAGGGAAGAGAAACACAAAATGATTGTGCCCCTCAAAGAATTCACTAAACTGCACACCTACAACGTGTAAAAGTTAACTTTTAATGAATTTACTTAAAACATATATTACCAAAGAGTTGTGTAAAGTGAATTTAAAAATGAACCCTTGGGTCCCCTGGACATCCCAAACTCATTTGAAAATTGTACCAACTACAAAGAATTTACAATGCATCTGATCTCAGACGTGGTATTAGAGAGGGTTGGGGTTCCTTACTATGCATCTGATCTCAGTTGCACTATTAGAGGGTGTTCCTTACAATGCATCTGATCTCAGACGTGGTATTAGAGAGGGTTGGGGTTCCTTACTATGCATCTGATCTCAGTTGCACTATTAGAGAGGGTTGGGGTTCCTTACAATGCATCTGATCTCAGACGTGGTATTAGAGAGGGTTGGGGTTCCTTACTATGCATCTGATCTCAGTTGCACTATTAGAGAGGGTTGGGGTTCCTTACAATGCATCTGATCTCAGACACGCTATTAGAGAGGGTTGGGGTTCCTTACAATGCATATGATTTCAGACGCGCTATTAGAGAGGGTTGGGGTTCCTTACAATGCATCTGATCTCAGACGTGGTATTAGAGAGTGTTGGGGTTCCTTACTATGCATCTGATCTCAGTTGCACTATTAGAGAGGGTTGGGGTTCCTTACAATGCATCTGATCTCAGACACGCTATTAGAGAGGGTTGGGGTTCCTTACTATGCATCTGATCTCAGTTGCACTATTAGAGAGGGTTGGGGTTCCTTACAATGCATCTGATCTCAGACTCGCTATTAGAGAGGGTTGGGGTCTTATACAATGTGGCATTAGAGAGGGTTGGGGTTCCTTACAATGCATCTGATCTCAGACTCGCTATTAGAGAGGGTTGGGGTTCTAGAATTTAATTTTAGGGTAATTGTAGGGTTTCTTAACAAAAAAAAAGTTACAAAACACCACACTAGTGCAGTGCATTCAAAAACATGCCTCTCACATAGATTCAGTTTGCATGATAAAAGATAACACTGAGTGCTCGTTCGCATGTCATTACCCAGAATCCCTAGCTGCAGTGGAAGCACTGTATGCTACGAGATAATGGGGATGGCCAGGGTTGCAGACTTGCCTGGGACGTGTGAATGTGCTCACAACGCGGTATTTTTATCTCCTGATAACCCCTGAACTCACCTCCTCCAGTCTGTGTGATAGAAGTGATTTGCATATGCGACCACACTGAAGGGATAGTTCAGGTTACTTTGTATAACACGCCTCCCGGTCCCATTTGCTGAAATGCATTCCAGTTTCTTGGTTCCTTTAAAGAAAATGTACAAAATAAATAAATAAGTTACATAAAAATACACACTCCAGGGCGTAGGGGGTGACATTTCTCAAAATATCCAGTGTGCATTATTTCGATTTCTGCTATAAACAGAAATCAGCAGCATATCTGGCCCGCTTAGTGCAGTTAGTCTGCACGTTTGACTATGGGACAGGATTAAGTAACTCCGTAGGGAAAAGACTGCAAGGAGACTACAGATCTAGTTCTTGTCCCATAACATGAAGTTTAGTAGTCATTTTATTTGCACATATACCGATAATAAAATGACTATTTTTTATTTTTATTTTATGATAGATTTTCCTAAAATAAACCCAAATACAGTTATTCCATTCATAAAAGCATTGTTCTAGATCAGGAGTGGCCAACGCAAGCCCTCCAGGGCCACCAACAGGTCAGGTTTTCAGCATATCCCTAGCTTCAGCACAGGTGGCTCAATCAGTCGAAGGCTGAGCCACTGATTGAGCCACCTCTGCTGAAGCAGGGATATCCTGAAAACCTGACCTGTTGGTGGCCCTGGAGGACGGCAGTTGGCCACTCCTGATCTAGATGAGGTCAAAACATGAATGCAATACTTAGTAGACACCTTTCTGTGATAGGCCCGTGTAAAAAGTGTTGCAATGATTCAAAATGATTATGACTTTAATAAGTGACATTACATTAAAAGTGGCACGTGTGGCAGTACCTGCATCTGCCCAACAGATTTGTTTGGTAAAGGGATTAAAAGTTAAACCGTTGGGTAAGCCAATGTCGTCGTTAACCAGAATCCTCCTGTTTGATCCGTCTACAAAAGAGGTTTCGATCTTCGGAGCCTCGCGGTTCCAGTCCGTCCAGTAAAGGTTGCTGCCGGGAACCCATATAAAAAAATGAACACAAAGGTTAGCAATTCGTTTTTTTAAGAACGGGATTCAAAGGATCTAACCAGGCAGAGAAACCACAGGCCCCTCATTATCTCCTTTTGTAGGACAAATTATCATCTTGTTTGAAGTTTACCTTGAAAGAAAAACTTGGACCACTTAAAGCAGCGGTGCGCGAACTGGGAGTGTGCCCCCCCGGCCGGGGTGGGGGGGGGGGAATTTGTAGGGGGCGGGTGGTTACAGAGGCCGTGCACTCTGCTTAAATGCCTGGGGAGGCGTGAGGCCTCTGTAACTCACTTACCTGCTGCCAGCTGGGTCTTTGGCGACGCGTCGCCATGGCAACGCGGCGTCAAATGACGCCGAGCCATCGGGAGAGGTGGGGCGTGAATGCTGGGGCTCCCAGGAAGGGGGCCGCAGCTCAAAAAGTTTGCGTGCCGCTGACAAAGCATTAGTCCAAGCTGCTGTTCCCCCCCCCCCCCTTTAATATATGCATCAATACACATTAATATATGCAACAATACACACAATGATAAGTAATTAGCTATGTTGCAGATCGATCCGTTCTCCTGTGATCGATCAGCGAAGATTCGGCTCAGGGGTTTGCTAAATGGCTGCCATTGCAGCAGAATAGGACCAAAGATGCAAAGTTCTGTGGGGAAGATTATGTGACCAGGCAGTCACTAGGTGCACTGCTACAGAGAGAGCAGGGTTCAAAAAGGGGTGCGGCTGAGCCTGTTTAAAAAGAGGAAGGGGATGTGACTTTGTAAATGGTTGCTATAGAAAAAAAAATGCTTGTTACATTATAATACGTTAAAAATATATATTTTTTTAATTTGTAAATGCTACAAGTATTTTCTCATAGTACAGAACTGATTTATTTAATAAAAACACATGGATATTGCTTGGTTTGCAGCTTTAAAAGGGTAGTACTTGCGGGTACTGAGCTCTTAAGAAACCACATCCAATGTGTATAAAAAGAGTATACAGATAATACTCTATCTCAGGGCTAGCCAACTGTAGTCCTCAAGGGTTACCAACAGGTCAGGTTTTCAGGATATCCCTGCTTCAGCACAGGTGCCACCTGTTGGTAGCTCTTGAGGACTGCAGTTAGCTACTCCTGCTCTGTCGTATTCTATTAAATCTGCTCAGAAGATCTTAGGCTAAGTCACTGCAGCTGCGACCTCGCCGTGCTGGAGAAGATATTCTCATCAGCTGGGTGGAGCTGAACTCTTCTACAGTGCGGGGAAGTGGCTTCTCAGTATATTGAATAGGGGACATCAATTGCACACAGCAAATAAATTTAACGCGGTAATTTTAATCCCGCTTTATAAAGATGCTTCTCTTTAAAGAAATATTGTTCACAACTTCAGAACAATTACAGCTCAGCCCCCTTATAACGCTGAGCTTGGGGTCCAAAGAATCACATCGCGCTATAAGCGGATGGCGTTAGAAATAATGTACAATTGTATGCATTGTACAATAAAGTATTTAAGATACCAATAACCGTGTTGTAAAGTATTCATAAATACGACAATTGGGAGCCGCGCCTGCATCGCGTTATAAGCGGATTCGCGTTGTAACGGATCGCGCTATAACGGGGTTGAACTGTATTTAGATTTTGCTTCAATTATTTACATTTCATTCAAAATCACAAGAAAATTTTTAAAAAGGGGAAAGATTTTAGCGGCAGATTCCTCGCTTGTCATCGACCGGCATAGTGTTGAAGGCGAGTTTAATAGCGTTTACCCTCTGACCGAGTCCACGGCGATGGCGCGCGGATTCACCAGGTCCGTGTCAAACAAAATCCTGCGCTCAGAGCCATCCAGACGCGAAGTCTCAATTTTATCCAGGCCGCTGTCTGTCCAGAACATGGTTCTGCGGAGGTAGTCAATGGCGAGGCCCTCCGTGCTCATCAAACCTGTACACAAAGCAATGCCGTCAGCACCCGGTACAAATATTTAATAAATAAAAAGGTCTGCAGTATTACAACAGATAAAAGTGCTATGCAAATCTAAAACACATGATGTATTTAATATAGCAGCATAAAATTAAATATTTAAAATGCTGCAGTTCATTGCAGCTGGTTACAAACTTTTACCAATTCATTTGACGACTTGAGTTAAATAATCTTGTCTTTAGAGCCGCAGTTCGAGCTGTCATTTTTCCCCATTTAATATGTGCATCAAGACAATCTGCACACTGACAAGTGATTGGCTAAGTTGCTGACCGATCCGTTTTTCTGTAATCGATCGCTGTAGATTAGGCTGGGGGTTCACTAAATGCATCTTGGGTAATCTTCTGCGGCACTGACAGCCAAAGTTCTGTGAGGAAGGTCATGTGACCAGGCAGGCATTAGATTCAATTGGTTCAATACTAGAGAGGGCAGGGCTCAAAAAGGTGATGCTGTTTCAGAAGGGGAAGGGGGTGTGACTTTGTATATGGTTGCTATAGGAACAAAAATGCCTGTTACATTAGAATACATTAAAAATGTCATTAAAATACTTTAATGCTACAAGTATTTTTCCTTAGTACAGAACAGATTAATTTTTTTTAACCACACATATAGGATATTGCCTGGTCTGCAGCTTCAATGGCGTATTACTTGTGTGTAGGTATTTTTTCACTTGAAAAAAAAAAATCTTCATTTATTTTTTGTTCTGGTTCTCAGATTTGACCGACCTGGCTGCAAATGTGAATCAATCTACGAAAAAGCAGAGGCCCAAATATATTGTTCCTAAACTGTCAGGGCCGCCGACAGGTGGGGGGACAGCTGGGACTGCTGTCCCGGGCCCAACCAGTCAAGGGGCCTGGCCCCCCTGCAGACAGTATTGTGTGTCCTGATGTGAGAGACCCTGTACCTGCCCACTTATAGAGCAGAAACAAAACATTACAAAAAGCACATTGTTTACCTGAGTTAATGATGGTTTCTGGCTCAGCTCCGGGCTGTAAACTTGCGCGACTGATTGTACGGCCAGCAACGTCTGTCCAATAAACCATCTTCTCCTGGCAGTCATAGTCAATGCCCACAACTATTGAGCCCTGGGATGAGCACAAAAATTAAAGGGTTAATGTAAATAGTAAAATGCAGTAACACGCAGTGACATAGCAACATACAGTAACACGCAGTGACATAGCAACATACAGTAACACGCAGTGACATAGCAACATACAGTAACACGCAGTGACAGCAACATACAGTAACACGCAGTGACATAGCAACATACAGTAACACGCAGTGACATAGCAACATACAGTAACACGCAGTGACATAGCAACATACAGTAACACGCAGTGACATAGCAACATACAGTAACACGCAGTGACATAGCAACATACAGTAACACGCAGTGACATAGCAACATACAGTAACACGCAGTGACATAGCAACATACAGTAACACGCAGTGACATAGCAACATACAGTAACACGCAGTGACATAGCAACATACAGTAACACGCAGTGACATAGCAACATACAGTAACACGCAGTGACATAGCAACATACAGTAACACGCAGTGACATAGCAACATACAGTAACACGCAGTGACATAGCAACATACAGTAACACGCAGTGACATAGCAACATACAGTAACACGCAGTGACATAGCAACATACAGTAACACGCAGTGAGATAGTAACATACAGTAACACGCAGTGACATAGCAACATACAGTAACATAGCAACATACAGTAACACGCAGTGACATAGCAACATACAGTAACACGCAGTGACATAGCAACATACAGTAACATAGTAACACGCAGTGACATAGCAACATACAGTAACACACAGTGAGATAGTAACATACAGTAACACGAAGTGAGATAGCAACATACAGTAACACGCAGTGACATAGCAACATACAGTAACACGCAGTGAGATAGCAACATACAGTAACACGCAGTGACATAGCAACATACAGTAACACGCAGTGACATAGCAACATACAGTAACACGCAGTGAGATAGTAACATACAGTAACACGCAGTTGCAGTGACACAGAAACATGCAGTGACACAGCAACATACAGTAACCCGCAGTGACACAGTAACATGCAGTGATACAGTAACATACAGTGACACGCAGTGGCATAGCAACATACAGTAACACGCAGTGGCAGTGACATACAGTAACACGCCGTGACATAGCAACATACAGTGACACGCAGTGGCAGTGACATACAGTAACACGCCGTGACATAGCAACATACAGTAACCCGAAGTGACACAGTAACATACAGTGACACTCAGTGGGAGTAACATACAGTAACCCGCAGTGACATAGCAACATACAGTAACCCGCAGTGACACAGTAACATGCAGTGATACAGTAACATACAGTGACACGCAGTGGGAGTAACATGCAGTTAGTGCATAGTGGGCGCGATGGCGCTGTGCAGCGACGTTCTGGTCGCGATCGCTGAAATCAAACAAATTAATTTTTTTCAGCGATCGCAGTGTGACATCAGCGGCACGTGAGCGGTTCAGCCAATGAGGGCGAACCACACACGGCCACGTCCCCTGTCGCCCTCTGTACAGACGCCTGCACTATAGCCATAGCTATGGCGACGGCTGCCGTCACGCGATCGCGTCGCCGTATCCAGGACTATAAGTGCAGCCTTATGCTCTCCGCCTTCTGTTCCATCTGCTTCCATACCTGTCTATCCACCTCTCTCCCTCTCCTGCACTCACTCATGTGTAAAGAACAGTAAGGATCATTTATCTTCCCAAGTCCCGGGGGCTCAACTCCAGTCCTCAAAACCCCCCCAACAGGTCAGGTTTTAAGGATATCCCAGCTTCAGCGCAGGTGGCTCAATCAGTGGTTAAGTCGAAGAGCCTGCTTCAGCAGAGGTTGTTGAAGCAGTGCCTCAGGTCAGCAAATGAGGCTCCGATTGAGCCACCCGTGCTGAAGCTGAGATATCCTGAAAACCTGGGGAGAGGGGGCGTCCTGTGGGCTGGAGTTGAGACCCCGGTCCCAAGTCTCCAGTGAACGTAAAGTGCAACATGGTTAATATAAGAAGGCTTTGTCCGAGCTCAGTAACCTAACCCAGGTGTGCACACACTATTTGTTTGCGCCCCACTGCCTGCTCTCCCCCCCATGCTCGCGCTCCCCCCCCCCTTTACCTTCTTTCCGGCATCGGTGGCGTCATGTGACGTCGCGTTGCCATTTGCCCCGCGGAGTAATTTAACTCCGCGCCGAGCCGCTGGAGAGAAGGCCCGCGTGCTGCCCCGGCATCTTATTTAAATGTTGTGGGGAAGAATACGGGGCCTCTGTAAGTTCCACGCCACCCCCCCCCCCCCCCCGAACATTTTGTGCCCCCAGTCGGTATGTATATGTGCATGTATATGTCCGGATATATATATATATATATATATATATATATATATACATACATATACATACACACACATAGATACATACATGTATGTATGTATGTATATATATATGTTGTATATACATATACATATACACATATAGGTGTAATAAGGGAGGATATGGGTATAATGAAATAATTTTCTTTTCTGAATGTGAAACCATTTCTTTACACTTTATTACATTAATATAAATGTACTCATTCCGAAATCTGATCATGCATTTTTATTCTTCCTTTTCCCATTTATTGCGGGATAATTTACACTGTATAATTTATACTGTTTCTTATCAAATGAACAGGCAGCTCAGTCACTGAAATATAAGTAGCACTAGACAAGGAAGTTTCAGTTTTTCAGGGACAGGCTCAACCAGATCCTTTTCTTTAATCTTATTTTCCCAGAGAGAACTTTTTTTTTTTTTGCCACAATCACAAGGGAATCCAATCTGCTAATCCCAAACTACCGGAGCCTGTCCCCGAAAATCTGAAGACCCTTGGCCATTCCCACGCCTTATATCTACTCTACGCATACAGACTACGGTTTTAGAAAAGACCACTCTGTTAGAATTTCTTTAAACACAGGACTCACTTCGACTACGTGTTAAGTAAGGCAATCCTTCTCAGGAACATGTGCGTCGGGGACCAACGGCCTGTTTTAAAACCTCCTTTTATTTATACAAGTGATACCCATCAGAGGAAGATCCTTTAAAATGTGGCACTAAGTGGCATGCACCCCTGGGGTTCCACTAAGTGAAAACAGCCATGATTTCCTTCTAGTACTGAGAGCCTGGCATACGTTACATACAGCACAGCTGGAAGACAGCTGTGACCCACACATTCTCTCCAGATGGGATCACAAGAGAACAAGCAGACGTGTCTGGTTCTGCAACCTACATCATACATTTGTTTCTTGTGGGAATGGATGGGTCCTCGTTAATAGTTTAGCAATGTTTGCTGTAATTATCTTTCACAGATTTGGAGGCTTTCCCCCTCCCCCCCCCCCCCAAGATCATTTTCTCCATGCCGTTCTTACCCAATGTAACACACCCTGCCGCCTAAATAGCTTTATCACATAGAAATGCACATGGTGAGCTCCGGTTTTAAAGGGACAAGAAAAACATTGCAAGGGATCAGCTTCTTAAAATAATGAGTACCAATAGGTAAGACAGTGAAAGGGGTTTCCCTGCACTATATGAGAGAGAATGGAGTTATTGCACTGCAATATTTTACAGTCAGAATAAGAACACAATTACAGTACGAAGAAATACGTTTTAGGCCTACTATAGTGCCGCGTCAAAACAAATGTATTAAATCAGTTGTGTGTGCTTATAGTAGGAGCTATGCGACGGCGCAATGGAAGAACGGCTTGGTCGCGATCACTGGAGTCAATTCAATTAGATTTTTTCAGCGACCGCAGCGTGACGTCAGCATCGCCATCGCCGTAGCAAGGACTATAAGGCTGCGCTTGTAGCGCCTGGCGATGCGACGTCGCTCCAAAACAAATCCATTGAATCCGTTGCACGCGCTTATAGTAAGCGCGACGGAGCGACGTCCCGACCACAAACTTGGAAGCCAGTGAAATTGGATTTTTGTAGAGACAGTCGCCACATGTGACTGTCTCTAAACCAATCACACAGCGCTGCCCTCCTCCTGGGTGACGTCACTGGTCTTGTCGCCAGCGACGTTGCTTAAAACTAAAGTTCAACTTTCGCCAGTGGCGACGGCGACATCATCGGTTGCGCCGCCGGCACTATAAACGCGGCCTACACTGTGAACCTGAGCTCTGGCGGTAGCGAGTTTCAGACCTCTGAAGCTGCACACCAGAAGGCCGCCCCACCCAGTGTAGGGGCAGTACAATTGGCACTAGCCCCCTCCCCGCGCACCCCCCCCCCCCGAGGACCTGAGATCATAGCCAGTATCCCCCGAAGCATCAAAAGAGACTGCAGGTACATTGGCTTTGCAAGGTTGTAAAGGTCATAACGGACAACTTGAACCGAACCCGGAAGATCATGGGAAGCCAGTGCAGATCGCGTGAGATGGCAGTGATATGCTCAACGCGAGAAACACGTCTCGGGGTCCGGGCTGCCGCGTTCTGCACACGCTGGAGCCTCCGCGTCAGGCACATCGGTAATCTCGCACATAAGGCATTCTCGTAGTCCAACTGCATCGACACAAAGGCATGGACCAGCGACTCAAAGGTTCATAGGCGGCAGGAGTGGACGCAAACTCCGAAGCAGGGTCACGGGAAGTCACCGTACAAGCGGGACGTTTTTACCACTCAATCTCCCAATAGCAGAACAGCCACTTTAAACAATGTTCTTGCTTTCCCATGTCAAGTCAATCCCTTGGTAAACAGATTGAATGAATAATATCAAACCCCAACCAGAATTTCTGTATGTCCCTACTTGTGTCATCACATTTTTACATGTTTACAAAGTGCCCGTTTCTTGTGTTTTGCAGCTGATAATTAGTTAGTTATTTAAATAAAAGATCAAATTAAGGTAGCCGGGTATGTGATGTGATATATAGGACTGAAACACATTTTCATTTGCTATTCCTCAACTTCAACATTGGTCATTATTTAAGTGCACGGCAAGAAGATACTTTACATGAAGTGATAGCAGGGTCCTTGCTTTTTCCTTATGAAGTCGGGTGCCGTTCAGAGGTAAGTATCCAATCTGCTGGCCCTGTGCATACAGAAGGAAAGTGCCCGTGGCAGGATGAGCCACGTCAGGACGTGGCGTGGGGCGCACAATGGGTGGTGCCACTGTCGGTATACCTACATTATCATGCGAGAAATGAAGAGTGAGGTTTTCTGTAAAGTCTGCTTCTGACGTCTGTCACCTGATTAATGTTTATAAGGCCAAAACTGTGTTCTGAAACAGTTGTGATCAACTCCAGTCCTCAAGCCTCCTCAAACAGGTCAGGTTTTCAGGATATCCCTGCTTCAACACAGGTGGCTCAATCAGTCACTGCTTCAGCACAGGTGGCTCAATCAGAGGCTCAGCCGGAGACTGAGCCTCTGATTGAGCCACCTGTGCTGAAGCAGTCACCGGCTGAGCCTCTGTTTGAGCCACCTGTACTGAAGCTGGAATATCCTGAAAACCTGACCTGTTGGGGGGGGGGGGGGGGCTTTAGGACTGGAGCTGAGACACCCTGGTCTAAAGCAACAAAACCTTCTGGTCACTCCCCTTTGGTAAGCTGCCCAAAGTTTTATTTTCACAAACGTTTGCATTGATCTGACAATCAGAAAGCGTCAGCTTGGTATTCTCTTAAAAAGTCTCGTGCATTATTTGTCAGTCATACTATTTTCCGAGGTGTTGACATTTACAGGATTTGTTCCCTAAATAGAGATACTCATTACTCATCATTAATAGACACTGACTGTAAACAATGACACAGAGTTTGAATCAGGGGAACCCGATTCAATTCCCGGGGTCAGCTGCTTGTGACTTTGGGCAAGTCACTTTACATCCATGTGCCAATAACATAGATTGTAAGCTCTGTGGGGCAGTTACTGTGTCTGTAACAAGTCTATGTGCAGCGTACCAAGCGACATACTGTAATTGTGACGCGCTCTGAGTCCCATTGGGAGAAAAGCTCTATATGAAATAAAGTTATTATTATAAACAACCATTTGTGTCTATTGTGCTTTGGTGAATAAACCCCAGAATATTTAAACTACTAATGTGTAGAAAGTAGATACAGCGGACTCAGGTGGTTTGTGTTCTGGGTTGGCTAGTGTATTTCATTTTCCCATTGCTCCCCATGTATTTCAGTTTTATTTATAGGGTTTAAAGACAACTTAACGTAAAGCAAAGGTATTAAAGCATCATGCACTGAAAGTATAGTATAGTGCAGAGTACTTGCACTGCACTACATTAAAGATAGTCAAGTAGCAAAATGTATTTTGTCTTAGTTTTTTACTGAATGGGATCCGGTATCTGCAACTAATATCTATTCCTGAGTTGATAAATGACATCTATAGTCTGTGCTAAACAATAATACTTATAATAATGGGTATAAATACTATTAAGAATGCAACTCAGTTATAATAGAGCAAAATGTCATGCTACATTGCTCGGTCTCTTCACATAGGGACTCTATATAGTCCGATGTGGCCGTTCTGGACTATGTAGGATGATTTCAGATACTTACATGCAGGAGTCATCCCAGGTTGGGTTCTAGATCCTTCAATCTCTCTGCCCTCTTTATCCACACACCAGCAGTAGCCACTTTCTCCATGACACTGTAGAGGGCTGAAGTCCCCAAACGTGTCACATTGAGGTACATATTGCTCTGCAGAGGGGCTTCCACCATAGTGCTCTAAGAGGCTCTGTCTCCACCGCTCGCAAATTGTCTCCGGTCTCCGAGTGGGCTCTGGTCAAGAAAGCAAGAGAAACTGTAAGCAAGCCGCCTCCTTGCCAGAAAATGTCGGGTACTGTGTCATCCTAGTGTAACGGTTACAAAATAACTGGGGTACCGAATCTGGGCATGACCAGGTCTTTAATGATTCTTTTAAAGCGCGATCCCAAAATGTTTTTCAACAATATTCCGGGAAATCAAAGTATCCAGAGAGTTATTCCACACCCGGTGTCTAGGTCTGAAAGATTCCCCTTCGAACCTGAATTCCAAGCAGCCATCAGTGGAGGGCTATGGCCATCAAAAGAGAGAGGTTGGACAGCTCTGCCGTGTATAAAGAGGTTTATCGAAATGTTACATTAAAATAGTATCCCCTTTAGTGTAGAGGAGCAGGAATGTATCCCCTTTGCTGCTAGAAGCAAGCGGATTATCGATTTCTAAATCAAGGCGTGTCCATGGGTCATTGGTCACAAGACATGTGAGAAGAGATGGCTGGGCTCGATGACTACATTAATAAGTCATTCATGGGATGTTCTCCGGACACCACATTTGCCCAGTTCTCCTTGGGTAGCTGGAGCTTTGGTAGAAGCAGAATACGTCTTACAATGGATTTGCGGACTCAACTCGACCCATTTTGTAATAGAGCTGAGAAAAGATGGCGGGAGATTCCAAGACAAAGTCTGCACATATGCTCTGGTTATAATCAGGCAGAACAATGGTTTTTGGCATGGCGATCCAAAACATGAAGAATGGGAAAGTATTTCAGCACAGTCAGACCACAAAGTTAATTGCCTATTCTTAGTAAGTATATACTGTATAAATGTACCATTACGTACATTGTAGCCAGAAACGCACGCAGACTGTAGAATGTAATTACACTGCCATTATCCCAACATAAGCTTATTATAGTTGTACAGAGACTTACCTGGAGCTCCACACCGTGGGGGGTTGCTACCAGGTGGTGTCCTTGTTCCATCAATCTCTTCACCATTTCTGTGGACACACCAACAGTAGCCTGTACTACCGTGGCATTGCAGAGGAGTGTAGTTGCCCTGACCATCACATTGAGGTACATGGGATCCTATCTGTGGACGAGGACCTTGGGGTCCCAGCGCTCCAAGCAGATGCTTGCGCATCTCTAAGCACGGGGTCCTCGGGGGCGTATTGTCTGCTAAGACAGCAAGTGGAGAAATCAATTAATCTAAGTAATGTTCCTGCATTGTCAGTCACTATAAAACATGCTTCGATTAAAGCTGCAGACCAAGCAATATCCTACATGTGGGTTTTTTATAAATCAGTTCTGTACTGTGAGAAAATAGTTGTTGCATTTTCTTTTTTAAAACATCTCTGAATTATATTTTTTATGAATTATAATGTAATAAGCAGTTTTTGTTTCTATAGCAACCGTTTACAAAGTCACATCCCCCGCCTCTTCCGAAACAGGCTCTGGCACACCCCTTTTTGAGCCCGGCCCTCTCTCCAGCAGTGCACCAAGTGTATCTAGTGACTGCCTGGTCACATGATCTTCCCCACAGAACGTTACATATTTGGTCCGCTTCTGCTGCACTAACAGCCATTTAGTGAACCCCCGAGCCGAATCTTCGCCGATCGATCACAGGAGAACGGATCGATCGGCAACTTAGCTAATTACTTATAATTGTGTGGATTGTATTGATGCACATATTACAGGAGCGGGAAAGCAGCTTCGACCGCTGCTTGAAGCCATCACTCTACAGAAATGCCACTAGGTAATGGTGCATTTTGTATCTTCTCCCAAACAAGGGACAATTTGTCATTTCCATGCTAAACGCACTTTGACGCATATCAAACGTTAATTATTTTGCTCATTTTAATGAATGAAGTAATTTCTCCTGTTACTCTTTCCACTGCACCACAAATTCCTCACTGCTACAAATAGGACAAAATATAGCAAAGTGACCTAATGCGACTGACATAAGATACACGCCCATCACTTTAACCGTGTATACACAGTTTGAATGCACATCACATGTCCTTTATACTGGATCACCGTTATACACAAATCGGAGGGAACTCTAGAATACCTCTTCTTATTAACATCACGTACATGAGTTACAAGAGCCATCATTCTTATTTATTACAGTGTATCTGTGCTGTATCACTGATTAGAACGTTGCAGAACAGAGAAATTGATTCCAGATCTCAGTATTATCTCACACTTAAAATGAAGTGAAGATGAGGTCCACATGTTACATACAACATTAGTACTTCCTGCGTGTCCTTTCCTACCTTGGATTTGTGTGCACTGGAAACCATCTCCTTCATAACCATTATTACAGCGACAGGAGAATGAGCCCCGGGTGTTGCTACAAGAAGCATCTGGATGACATCTGTACTCAGCACATTCATCAACATCTGCAAAAGGAGAATAAAATAAAACAGGACTTACAGTGTACAACATGCAGTTCTGATCATAAACATACACGGAGAGTAATCTACACACTATTGTTGTATATTACAATATATAATACCTAAAGTAATTTCATTAAGATATCTCATGAGATGTGAACAGTGAAAAGAAGCCAACGGAAAAAGAATCAGATTGCTATGGCCATCATATCTACTTATAAGTCCAATACCTGCTAACTATATCTACTCAGCATTGATAGACATGTTGCATATCTACGTAGAGTTCCAAAATCAATGTTGGAATGACTCCTAACTTTCTATCAAATCTAGAAATCTTGGTGGAACTGGGCGGGTTGTCTGGAGACTCCTTCTCCATTTTCTCAAAGTGTCAGTAACAATCATATTAATAATAATATATTTTTTTCTTATATAGCAAGGAGATTACAATAATATAGTGTACAGGCATACCCCGGTTTAAGTACACTCACTTTAAGTACACTCGCGAGTAAGTACATGTCGCCCAATAGGCAAACGGCAGTTCACGCATGCGCCAGTCAGCACATCCTGAACAGCAATACCGTCTCCCTACCTGTACCGAAGCAGTGCGCAAGCGGGGAGACTATAGAGCCTGTTACAAATGTGTTATTTACATCAGTTATGCACGTATATGACGATTGCAGTACAGTACATGCATCGATAAGTGGGAAAAAGGTAGTGCTTCACTTTAAGTACATTTTCGCTTTACATACATGCTCCGGTCCCATTGTGTACGCTAATGTGGGGTATGCCTGTACTCAGAACCAAGAACATTGTTAAAATTACCATTTGTACAGTAAGAACACGTGAACATGTAGTGATTCTTAAAATGCTCTGTTAATATCAACATGTGATTCATTCTCCACAAATATAAAAACATACGTCAGGTATTTTTATCGGCAGTAACACACTTCTATTGAAAAAAAATAAAATAAAAAGCTGATCTAGATCTATTTGTGCTTCCAAACATTCAAGTTTTATCTAGAGATTTTAAGGAGTACCAAATAAAGGCCAAAATCAATAAACAATGTTTAATTATCTTCGGTCTGCTAATTACAATTATATAATGAGATTACACAAAATATAAGTGGTGATAGGCAATTTGTACATACGCGGTTTTATAAACCCTCCTCCACATAATTGAGGTCCTACATACAAGTTATTAAAGGTAAGGGAGCATTTACAAAAAGATTTAAAAATACTTGTTTGTATACAGTATTATATTATTATATTATTGCACCGCCTCCTCCCACATCTACCCCCACCCTCCTCCCACATCTACTCCCCCATCTCTCACATCTACCCCCCACCCTCCCCCACATCTCCCACATCTTCCCCCCCACCCCCCCTGAGTTTTGAAGAAGATGAGTTACATTACCACAAGGGTATTAAATATGATACTGTCGGTAACAGGGTTTCAGCGTGAGACTGAAATAACGCGTTGTGATCTACAAATCTAAAGAAAAATTCACTGGAAATGTGAGAAATGACCATGTGGCCCAGATATTGTGTCACTGCATGGTCACTAACATGCTCACTGCCAGATGAGCAAGTAATACATTAGAGAGCACTGTAGGCTCCATTGAAAGCGAAGTTGTATTGCATTGTATGTATCTTTATTTATACAGCGCCGTTAATGTTCATAGCGCTTCACAGCAGTAATACACATGTAATCATATAAATAACAAATAATATAAATAACAGGTCATGGGAATAAGTGCTTCAGACATAAACGTAACATTAAGGAAGAGGACTCCCTGCTCCGAGGAGCTTACCATCTAATAGGTAGGTAGGGAGAACGTACAGAGACAGTAGGAGGGAGTTCTGGTAAGTGCGTCTGCAGGGGGCCAAGATTTATGTATCATGTGTTCAGAATATCCACAGTGCTATTCATATGCTTCTTTAAGCAAGTGTGTCTTAAGGTGGGTCTTAAAGGTGGATAGAGAGGGTGCTAGTCGGGTACTGAGGGGAAGGGCATTCCAGAGGGGTGGGGCAGTCAGTGAAAAGGGTTTAAGGCGGGAGAGAGCTTTGGATACAAAGGGGGTAGAGAGAAGACATCCTTGAGCAGAACGCAAGAGTCGGGATCGTGCATAGCGAGAAATTAGGGCTGAGATGTAAGGAGGGGCAGAAGAGTGTAAAGCTTTAAAAGTGAGGAGGAGAATGGAGTGTGAGATGCGGGAAGTTGATGCATTAGTACTATGTATTGTAGACATGTTAGTGGTAACAGGTCCTTACCAATGCAGTTTTGCCCACTTTTAACGAAGCCAGCAAGGCATTCACATGTGAACAGCCCGTCTCCGCGAGGAATACAGCGAGATGTTTCTCCGTTACACGTGTGGCTGCCGTGTTCACAAGGGTCGACTGGTGGATTCGCCACTACACAAAGAAAACAAAATGATAAATCAGAATAGTCCCAGGCCCGTCCCTAGGGTATGTGTCACCCTCCCCCCCCACCCCAACATTTCCTCAAACAAATGTTTTACCACATTTTTTTCCCTCCTAGGTAGGAAGCAGGGGGTCTTCACAGCTGAACACCATTAATATTAATTTCAGCTCCTGGGACCCCCTGCTTCCCGAGATACCGGCACCCCCTAAGGAGGTGAGTATCTCATGCTCAGGTTTAAAGCCCTGTGCCAATAGGAAGCAGTGACATCATAGGGGCAGCAGGTCTCAGGGGGGGGGGGGGGGGGGGGAAGAGAGAGAGAGAGAGAGAGAGAGAGAGAGCACACAAACAGGCGCACACATAGTGTATTAACATATAAAAATATGTATTTTAAGGAACATGAACTCATTCAAATGCCCACTCACATAGGTAGTATAAAAACAAGCGTGTATGAGATTAGATCTCAATCGCCAACGACGCGGTCCTCTCAGCACACCACGAGATCCCGGCGTTCTCCTGCGTCGCTCCTCCATGTGAACCGGAGGTGGAACCTTCTCCCTTGAGCACCCAGCAAAGATGTTCCTCCGGATACAAGTGATTCAAGAGACCCCCTGATGAAGTCATTTGATGACGAAACGCATAGGGCGTGGTCTAACTGTGTGGCTGACACTCCCTTAGTGGATACCATAGAGGTTGTGTATGAGCGCCTGAGTCGCCTCACGATTCAGATTGAACGCATTTATATTGGCATGCATGGACTCTTGAATCACTTGTATCCGGAGGAACATCTTTGCTGGGTGCTCAAGGGAGAAGGTCCGGAGAACGCCGGGATCTCGTGGTGCGCTGAGAGGACCGCGTTGTTGGCGGTGGAGATCTAATCTCATACACGCTTGTTTTTATTCTACCTATGTGAGTGGGCATTTGAATGAGTTCATGTTCCTTAAAATACATATTTTTATACGTTAATACACTAGGTGTGCGCCTGTTTGTTTTCTTTTCACTACAGATTTTTGTCAGGGATCGGTGATCCCTTATTCGGGCTGCAGACGCCTCGGTGGATTACATTTTGGAACTGGACTGTACTCTTCTATTGGTTTTTTAAAGATACATTTTTTAATTCTACACTTGTTCTAATATTTTATTTTTTATGTTTATTTTTATTAAATATATGAGTTATAATTTTTAGATCATTTTTAGATGATTTAATATATGTATTATAGGGACTAGAGGTTATATTCACACATGTTATCTTGTATTAACCCTTTATTGTCCTGACAGGTATATAATCAATTAGCCTATATTTAGCTAGTTCTCTATGTTTATATCAGCTTTATATTCAGGGTATTTAACAGGCGCTACTTCATAGGTTTTTTTTTGTTATATATATATATATATATATATATATATACACATGTAGAGGTATCAGTACCGTGTTAGCCGAGCTTCAATAATCAAAAAATAAATAGACGATACCGTTCTGTGGCTAACGAAATGCTTTTATTTGTGCGAGCTTTCGAGATACACTGATCTCTTCTTCCGGAACATCGCCGGAAGAAGAGATCAGTGTATCTCGAAAGCTCGCACAAATAAAAGCATTTCGTTAGCCACAGAATGGTATCATCTATTTATTTTTTGATTATATATATATACAGTGCTCGACAAATAATAATAACCACTAGCCCATGGCGAGTGGATTTAGGCCGCTGGCGACCCGTGCTGCAGCTCTATCAATTACCCTGCTCGCGCCAACATTTTCAAATTTTTTTTTTTTTTTAATAAATAAATAATGCCTCTCCCTGATTTGTCTGACGCGGGGAAGAGGGCCGGCTGGCAGCTCTGGGTCAGCCTCTCTCTCCCCCCTCCCCTGCCCCCGATCGCTGCCAGGGGCTCTGACTTCTGTCCCCATGGATGCAGCCGGTGGGGGCACGCGCGCTAGCAAAGTTTAGCTGCTAGATCCAGCCCGTCCCCTTCCGGCCACGTTTCCCATCGGGGAGGATGTCCCCCGCATGCCCCCACAGACTCAATTTCCCCCCCAATGCCCCCGCAGGCCCCTCGATGTTCCCCGCAGGCCCCCCAATGTCACCCGCAGACCTCGATGTCGCCCGCAGGCCCCAGATACCCACCTTCCTCTGGTGAGTGGGACTCCCGGCTCCGCTTCTTGTAGTGTCTGTGTGTGTGTGTGTGTGTGTTCGTTCCGTTCCTTGTAGTGTGTGTGTGTGTGTGTGTGTGTGTGTGTGTTCGTTCCGTTCCTTGTAGTGTGTGTGTGTGTGTGTGTGTGTGTGTGTGTGTGTGTGTGTGTGTGTGTGTTAGTGAGCTGGGGCTGCAATTCCACGGGAGGCTGATCAGGTACCGGGGGAAGGGGGGACGCTCACGCACACTCACACCATCCCCTGCAGAGCTGGGGCCGCTATTCCGGGAGGCTGCAGTGGGCCGGGGGGGACTCACACTACCCACTACCCACTGCAGAGCTGGAGCGGGAGGCTGCGGTGGACTGGCGCCGCCAGCGCCATGTCGGGCTGCCGGGTCCCAGATCTATTCCCCCCTGCAGCAGGCGCCTCGCTCCGTTCTTGCTGCGGCCTCCCGTTTAGGCCCCGCGGGGCGGTCGACGTGCAGGGTGAGTGAACGGAGGTAAGGGGGGGTGGTGAACAGAGATGGAGGGGGGGTGTACAGAGGTGGAGGGGGGGGTGAACAGAGGTGGAGGGGGGGTGTGAACAGAGGTGGAGGCGGGGGGTGAACGGACGTAGGGGGGGAACAGATGCAAGGGGGAGACAGGCTGGACTGGGGAGAGAGCAGAGAGAGAGAGACTGGGGGGGAGAGGAGAGAGACAGGCTGGGGGGGCTGAATGCTCACAGGCAGTCAGTCACCCATCCAGTCACCCAGTCACCAAGTCACCCACCCAGTCACCCAAGGTCACCCACCCACCCACCCACCCAGTCACCCAAGGTCACCCACCCACCCAGTCACCCACCCACCCAGTCACCCAGTCACCCAGTCAGTCAGTCACCCAGTCAGTCAGTCAGTCACCCAGTCAGTCAGTCACCCACCCAGTCAGTCACCCAGTCAGTAGGTCAGTCACCCAACCAAGGTCAGTCACCCACACAGTCAGTCACCCACCCAGTCAGTCAGTCAGTCACCCACCCAAGTCAGTCAGTCAGTCACCCACCCACCCAGTCAGTGAGTCAGTCACCCGTCCACCCACCCAGTCAGTCAGTCAAGTCAGTCAGTCACCCACCCACCCACCCACCCACCCACCCAGTCAGTCAGTCAGCCAAAGTCACCCAACCCACCCAGTCAGTCAGTCAGTCAGTCACCCACCCACCCAGTCACCTACCTACCCACCCACCCTGTCAGTCACCTACCCACCCACCCAGTCAGTCACCTACCCACCCACCCAGTCAGTCACCTACCCAAGTCACCCCCCCACCCAGTCAGTCATAAAGTCAGTCATACCCTCCTCCCCCACCCAGTCAGTCAAAAGTCAGTCATCCCACCCATTGCCCCATCGCCAAGTCACCCCACCCAGTCAGACAGTCAGTAATCCCCACCCAGTCAGACACCCGTCACCCCACCCAATCACCCAGTCAGTCACCCCACACCCCCAATCACCCCACCCAGTCAACCCATCCCCCCAAAGTAACCCTCTCTCCGTCTCTCACCCTCTCTCCGTCTCTCACCCTCTCTCCGTCTCTCATCCTCTCTCCGTCTCACCCTCTCTCCGTCTCTCACACTCTCTCACCGTCTCTCTCACCCTCTCTCCGTCTCTCACCCTCTCTCCGTCTCTCACCTTCTCTCCGTCTCTCACCCTCTCTCTCCGTATCTCACCCTCTCTCTCTCCGTCTCTCACCCTCTCTCCGTCTCTCACCCTCTCTCCGTCTCTCACCTCTCTCCGTCTCTCACCCTCTCTCCCGTCTCTCTCACCCTCTTTCCGTCTCTCCCTCCTACTCTCTCTCCGTCTCTCTCTCCGTCTCTCTCCGTCTCTCACCCTCTCTCACCGTCTTTCTCACCCTCTCTCTCCGTCTCTCTCACGCTCTCTCCGTCTCTCTCTCCGTCTCTCTCACCCTCTCCCTGTCTCACCCTCTCCCTGTCTCACCCTCTCCCTGTCTCACCCTCTCCCTGTCTCACCCTCTCCCTGTCTCACCCTCTCTCTGTCTCACCCTCTCTGTGTCTCACCCTTTCTGTGTCTCACCCTCTCTGTGTCTCACCCTCTCTGTGTCTCACCCTCTCTCTGTCTCACCCACTCTCTGTCTCACCCACTCTCTGTCTCACCCTCTCTGTGTCTCACCATCTCTGTGTCTCACCCTCTCTGTGTCTCACCCTCTCTGTGTCTCACCTTCTCTCTGTCTCACCCTCTCTCTGTCTCACCCTCTCTCTGTCTCACCCTCTCTCTGTCTCACCCTCTCTCTGTCTCACCCTCTCTCTGTCTCACAATCTGGATCTAGATATTTTATTTACCCTGTATATCTTAACTGCCCTATACTACACCAAAATAACTTATACTGCTTTCTTCCAGATCTGACTCAAGCTTTACACAGAAGACATCGGAATCCCCCGTAACCCAGAAGACAGGTAGGGAACACCTCCCCTCCAATGTATAACATTGCGGGAATGAGGTACCTGGACATTGAGGGTCTGCGGATCAGGTAAGATCCCAGGCGGGATTGCTGCTTTAAATATTGTGAAGCGGGGCATCCAGGCACTAGTTAAGGGGTGCAGGAAACTAGTCATTCACATCTGGCTTTTTTTTCTAGATTCGACATTTATACACACACACACAAGGACTAATTGTAGTATAATGTAATACAATAAATAAACTTATGTCAAAAACGAATGTTCTTACTAGGAATTTATTCAATTTATTTAATTTATAGTTTTTTTAAATGCGGGGCTGGGGGCGGGATTAGGGGCGGGGTTGGGGGCGGGATTAGGGGTGGGGTTTGGGGCGGGACTAGAGGCGGGGTTGGGGCGGGGCTAGGTGGCGAGTAGATTTTTTGGTTCGGCGAGTAGATTTTTGGGTGATTTGTCAAGCACTGTATATGTATATACATATATATATATATATATATATATACACA
The DNA here is from genome assembly GCF_040206685.1 of Ascaphus truei. Classification (NCBI taxonomy): domain Eukaryota; kingdom Metazoa; phylum Chordata; class Amphibia; order Anura; family Ascaphidae; genus Ascaphus; species Ascaphus truei. The sequence continues at coordinate 23,020,890 of NC_134491.1, read as the reverse complement.
CAGTGGTTGACAAATCACCCAAAAATCTACTCGCCGACCCAAAAAATCTACTCGCCACCTAGTCCTGCCCCCAATCCCATCAAGGTTCGGGAGGCCATGAGGAGGTTGCCACGGGGTCAAATCCAGTCGCCACGCGCCTGTAGGTGAATGGATTTGTTGAACACTGTATATATATATATATATATATATGTTTATATGTGTGTAGGATTGAAGCAGGGGGTCTTCAGAGCTGAACCGCATTAATGGCTCTGGGGACCTCCTGCTTCAATCCTACATATATTAAAATGAAAAGAAAGCAGCTGTGCTGTTACACTTTCCCTCTTTCCACCCCTAGGCGGCGCCTTACCCAAGGTATGCCCAGGGACGGCTTGTGACACAGACCTGCTTGATAGAGAGAAATCTTACTCTCCCCTTCGGTATTCAATCCATCCATTGCTTTATTATGCGCACTACACAACTGAATTAAACAGTAAATATGCATGTTCGAGGGCAAAGGTGTTTTCCCTGCATATTATACTGTACTTACGATTCAATGTACGCCTACATGGAGGATATAGGCAAAAGCGCCATCAGTTCTAAAGACTAATGAATAAACAGCTGAGGAATAGAGCTGACACTGAAAGTCACATTCCAGAAATGAAATATACAATGGTGAGCCACAGCAAATGAACCTGCAGCCACTGATCTGTGAAAAACCACGTCCAGTTCCACGCTGCTAGACTATCCGAGATCTGAGGACACATGTATGTAGGCACATTGCACCACGGCTCACTATTGCATCTATAGAAATACATGTGTAGCCAGGTCTCCCCAGCACTCCAGCATCCCCCTCACCTGCCTGCCGATCGCGGGGGCCGCCGCGTCCAATGGCGGCTCCGTCCGGCGATGGAAGGGGAGAGGGCGGTCAGGTCCCGGCTCGGGGGTTGCCGGGGACGCGTGCGGCCGGTTGCCAAGGCCGCACACGTGTCTCAGGGCTCCCGGCGCTCCCGGAGCCGGGCGGATAGGGCGCCGCCATTGCGCTTCAGTTCGCGCATGCGCAGTAGGTCCCCCCGGCGGCCCAGATAGCTCGCGCATGTGCAGGGAGGCTGCGAGAGGCAGGGAACAGTTGCGTGAGGGCAGGGAAGGCGCAGGAGAGTCGCGCGAGAGTAGGGATAGCTAGTGAGAGGTTGCGGCGGCCATTAGGAGTTAGTGTAGGCAGAGGGAAGGAGCGCACGCGGCCCCAATGTTATTGTAAGTGCCCCGGGACTACAATTCCCATAGTGCCTAGCGAGGGAGGCACCAGGTGCCTCCTAGGAGCCAATAGGGCTGCAGGACTGCCCTGGATAGATTGGATACATGTCGCGGGCAGAGAGCTGCGTAGTCAGTCAGAGCAAAGTCAGAGGAAGGAGCAGACAAGGGAAGGAGGTAGGGTGCAGGAGAGAGGGACTCCCCTGTATTAGGACAGCACCCCCTTGGTCCAAGATAGCTCTGAGTTACCCTATGATAGGAGTGTTGCCAGGGACTGCCCTAGAGTAAGGGACCCTGTCACTCCAGTAGTTGGAAGTCAGTCAGTTAAGTGAGTTGGAGTCAGGGAGCTGTAGGGAAGGAAGGGTGCGGGGAGCGAGTGCAGCTTCTGCCCCATATAGGTACCTACACCCCAGGGAGGCCCCAACTCCCCACTAGTTGGGTGGGTAACTGCTTAGGGAGGCCCAAGATAGGGACGCTGCCCTTAGTATAGAGTGCTGCCTTGTCAGAGTCACAGCGGGCAGTGCTGTGAGGTCTGACAGGCAGGCACAGTGTTGCGCAGCACGTTGGCTGTTAGAGTTAGTGAGGCTTAGGGACGAGGGTAGTTAGGGGAGTGGGACAGGTCCTAACCCTTTAGGCCCATAGGAGTTTCCCAAGCCATCACAGGTTGCTGTATTATAGGGACGGCCTATAGTGCAGCACGTGTCCCTTATATAGGTAGGGACACAGAGAAGTATTGCTGTTCCCGTGAAGCGGTTGGACCCACGTTGGGGTCCACAGAGACTGTTCCGGAGTGGGACCGCTCTAGCGGTTCACGTACAAGGAGTGCGGTTGGAGGATCAGAAGGAGGCATCGCCCGACTGATCCTTTGAGAAGAGTATTGCGGACCCGAGCACCGGAGTGCTCGGCAGGTATTATACCATCATATGTGCACCAACAGGCCTAGAGGTTCTTAGTGACTGCGCAGTCACCCATTGACTATCTCTGTAGGAGTACGGGACATTGGGTGGGGTTCTTGGGACACTGGGTGGGATCACCTAGTGTTTGGGGAATCGTCCTGCGAGACGTCACTGTTAGTGTCTCCGCGTGAGAGGGACACAGGTTATTATTATTTGTTAGTAAAGTCATTAGTTATATAATCACTGTGTGTGTGGTTTCTGAGTGGGTTCCTGTGTTAGGGTCATTCTACATTCCCATAGAATCCTACATAGGTGGAGGCGCTGAAAGAAGATACGTTCCAGAGGATTCACCCCAGGCTCTCACTAGCGGAGGCTCAGACCTCCTGTGAGCCTGCAGGTATACGCACCACACCGGTAACACCGCATGTTCTACTCACCCACACTATATATGCGATTGGGTGGGGTGGAATACCCGTTACACATGTATTTAAAAATAATAATAAATGGTAATGCCGCCACAAGCTCTGCTCTTTGCTGTACCTTGTACATCGGGCATTTGTTCTGTGTCACTTTTTTTTTTACCCACCACAATGTAATGGGTTAAAATATGAGACCCCCCCACCCCCCCTCCAAAAAAACATACAAGTAGGCACAGATGCAGAGCACTTACACACACAGTGGTGTCCATCGCCGGAAAACTTGTACCCATCCCGGCACTCGCACCTGTAGCTTCCAGGAAGGTTGATGCACACGGTGTTCTGGCCACATCTGGTGGATCCCACTTCACATTCATTCATATCTGGAAGGAAATAACAGCCAATCAGAAATCAGGTCAAAACTTCGGGGCTTCTCCACTTAGCTACTTGGTTCCACCATGAGCGGTACAGCCAATGAGGCACGTGGTATTGCCACGTGCTGTATATACACTGTGGCTTTGTTAATAAGTCTGCCAGTCACAAAACAATTTGACTCACCTAACTACCGTATGCATTTACTTCTACATGTTAAATGAAAGGAGGCCTGATAAATCTCTGAGTCGCCGCAGTGCTGCGACGGTCGGCAGTGCTGTTTACAATAAGCTACAGGCTCCAAGAGCACTAACTGAATAACATGTTGTTTATATGTGTTCGCCTTAACCCAGGGGTCGGCAAAATACAGCCTGCGGTGTCACATCCTTCCCACTGAACCATTGCCGCCCGCCCTCTCTGAACGCAGCTGCAAGAGCGGCAGCAGCAGGTGCAGGGGAGAGAGAGAGTGGAGGCAGCCCGCCCAGGTGGGGACTAACATGGAAGCAAGGCCCCACCGGACGTTCAGTAAACTTCCGTATTCACTACGTGGTTGTGCTCCATCCATGGGCGCCCGGAGGGGAGCATGTGGGGGAGAAGCTGGTCAGGAGGGGACCATTTGGGGGAGAAGCTGGTGAGGAGGGGAGAATGTTGGGGAGGAGCTGATGAGGAAGGGAGCATGTGGAGGAGAAGTTGGAGAGGAGGGGAGCATGTGGGGAAGAAGCTGGAGAGGAGGGGAGCGTGAGGGGGAGAAGCTGGTGAGGAAGTGAGAATGTGGGGGAGAAGCTGGTGAGGAAGGGAGAATGTGGGTGAGAAGCTGGTGAGGAGGGGAGCATGTGGGGGAGAAGCTGGAGAGGAGCATGTGGGGGAGAAGCAGGAGAGGAGGGGAGAATGTTGGGGAGGAGCTGATGAGGAGGGGAGCATGTGGAGGAGAAGCTGGAGAGGAGGGGAGCATGTGGGGGAGAAGCTGGTGAAGAAGGGAGCATGTGGGGGAGAAGCTGGAGAGGAGCATGTGGGGAGAAGCTGGTGAGTAGGGGAGAATGTTGGGGAGAAGCTGGAGAGGAAGGGAGCATGTGGGGGAGAAGCTGGTGAGGAGGGGAGCATGTGGAGGAGAAGCTGGTGAGGGGGGGAGAATGTTGGGGAGATGCTGGTGAGGAGGGAAGCATACGGGGGAGAAGCTGGTGAGGAGGGGAGCTTACCAAAGCTCGGTAAATGGTCCCCCTGCCAAAATAATTGCCCACCCTGCCTTAACTTGTTCATCATTAGAGGGGCCTGCATTGTAGGCACTCTGGCAACAAAGTAGCTAAAGAATTCATTTTGATGCCAGTTACCACACACATTTGCAGGTAGGATTCGGAGAAATGGAAAGATCCGACATCTTTCCCGCCTGCTGGGGCTTCAGATTGAATGCACTGAATGTGGAAAATAGCTGAAGCGCTCAAATGCAGGTATAATAACAAAAATAAGCCAAACCACTAAACCAGGGTACTAATAATTGATATAGTACCTATGTGTAATAGTATGGGTACTATCCTCCTGAAGACAGGTGGTATATGGTGTAACCCACTTACCATCAGTCTCACTGGCAGGTTCCCCAGAGAAATATGCAAATACTCACATCCTGGTAGGGTAGGTAGGCAGGCTGTGCAGCTACTAATTGCAATACAGGGAAAAAGGAGACCAAAAGCGCACCAGCACAAACGGAGCAGGAAGGACCCAAAACGAAAAATAATTAAAAGGGCACTTTAATGTGACAAAAGACCCATCCAACGCGTTTCGAACGTCACAGCGTTCTTTTTCAAGGATAAAACACAATGTGATAACATCCATTATATACCCTCTTACCTGTGGGCCATTTCGCGCCAAAAATCGGAACCTGATGACGTCATGACGCTGCGCTTGTGTGACTTCCTTTTGCCCTTAGATCGGCACTGAGTCGCTCTGCGCATGCGCGATGACGCGCGCAGCGTCATGACGTCATCAGGTTCCGATTTTTGGCGCGAAACGGCCCACAGGTAAGAGGGTATATAATGGATGTTATCACATTGTGTTTTATCCTTGAAAAAGAACGCTGTGACGTTCGAAACGCGTTGGATGGGTCTTTTGTCACATTAAAGTGCCCTTTTAATTATTTTTCGTTTTGGGTCCTTCCTGCTCCGTTTGTGCTGGTGCGCTTTTGGTCTCCTTTTTCCCTGAATGCACTGAATGGCAATGTTTACATGTTTATATTCTAGAGTTGATGGCTGCTTCACCTCATCTTTATATGTGTGCGCTCATTTGCATGCCATTTCCCAGAATCCCTGGCTGCTGTGAAAGCGCTGTATGCTAAGAGATAATGGGGAAGGGCAGGGCTTCGGACTTGCCAGGCGTGAATGTGCTCACACGCGGTCATTTTATTTGTTATATATGAAGGAGAAAAATAGCACACGCAGGAAATATCCCACAGAATAAGCGAATCACACATTTCTTCCTGACAATCAGTGATCAAAGTTCGCTGGCTACCAGGGGTACTCAGCACAACTGTTTATATACGCCTAAAAAGTAAATATTTTCTAATGGGGGGGGGGGGGGCTAGAGAGATTTAAAATGTCTTGTTCTTTGTGTTCTTACAGCACACATGTATCATTCATGTACAAAAGGGGTTTGGGGAGTTACCCTATAATGTTACATAATTATGACCACTTAAAGAAAGCAAAACTGCATAGGGCTCGGTATAAGGCTTTGTGTAGTGTATTAGTGGGGTCTTTAACGGATACATTAAGCCCCCTGATTCTATTTGTTGTTTAACAGACGGCGTGGAGAATAAATCACACTCGGGGATGAAAAAAAAATCCCACGCATCTAAATTTCCCGCCCCTGGCGCCCGTTCTGTGCGCAGCGTTGACTGACCTGTCAATCACCGCCATGTGATTGACAGGTCAGTCACCACTGCGCCACTTTGTGAGTAGTGCGGGGGAGGGGGCTGAGCAGAGGCCATGAGAGTGCTGGGGGCAGAGCCCTCCAATACTTTGCCTGCCCCTGCTCTCAATACAACACTGTGGTCAAAGGAGGGGGGGAGGAGTGCGTGTGAGATACACACTGATACAGCTGCACACCTACACACACACAATAATACAGAACTACTGCTGGACGGGAGACAGGGAGGTAACTGGAACACGGAACTCCCCCCATTCCGGGTGCTTAACAAAATGCTGGCTCCTAAAAATTCTGTCTGGCTCCTGAGTATTTCATATTGTTGTCCACCCACGCACTAAACATTCTAAACCCAACAGGATATTAGATATGACCGAATCTTACCAATGCAGTCCCGTCCATCTCCTTGATATCCCGATGCACACACGCAGGTGTAGTTGTGTCCTGTAGCTGGTTGGCATTGGGCTCTTGTGTCACACACATGAGTGCCATCATAACAAGGGTTAACTGCTGTCGACTCTTCGCTGGTTGGACCTAGAACAACCAAAATTGCACCCCTAACTAAATAATTCATGAGGATATTCTAATAAAAACAACATTTGTCTTGAGATGTAATTTTTCAAAACATCAAAACCCGCGACCTGTTTGTTTTTGCATATTCTAGACTTGGTATCTGGAGAGCCGAACCTCGCTATTTTTAAACTTCAGCACTCCACTGGCTCTTGAGATATTTACCTTCTTTTTGCCATTTTTCTCCCCTCTGATAAAACAATATAGCCCACCCACCCCCTCCCCGATCCTCCTCGTTCTACCAGCCAATCGAAACATGTTCCAAAATTCCCCAATTATGGTTTTCCAGTGGCCATACTTGAAGAAAAAGCTGGTTCCCAGAACACGGTTCTGCTCTGGAGACCTAGCAGTTCTGATTGGGGGGTTGGGGGGTTGGGGGGTTGGGTTGAAGGTCAACAACAAGCGGATGCTAAAAACATTTGTAATTTTATTGAGTAATGTCTACACTGGTTACAGGTTCTGCTGCCTGTTGATTACATAAGTATTTTAGGATTTCTAAACAGGGGTTTCAAATTAAAAAAAGTGTGTTTAATAGAAATTCTCCCAATTGTGTTAAACATTTAAAGCAAAAAGTACCTATGCCCCCTAAAAAGATCAGCACATAGCAAATGAATCAGGACACACACTGCACCTTGTAATAGTTCCTCTAGATTGCTGAGATACACCCGCTTTGTTATTTAGACATTCTTGCCGCTAGCTCACAACTAAGCCACTATTTGATTTTCACAACCATGTAATTTGCCCTGACACTTCCTACACGCTTTGTTCCTTTGACATTCTCAGAGGGATCTTTATCTGCTTCTCTTTGTGTTTGGCTAATGAATAGTAGCTTCCCTCTTCAGGAACCTTTATGGTGCACATTAAGTTGCTTGACTTCCTGACCCAAGAACTGGAGCCAAATTACTCATGCAGTTAAAGAAGAAAAAAAGGTCTTTGTTACATGAAAAAGCAGCTAAGTAGACCATCTCCACCCACTCCGAGCACACAAACACACATAATAAAACCAGTTGAAAGACATCTTGCTAAAGAGGGGGTAAAACGACCGCTGGAAATCTTATTTATTGCTCCATGCTGAAGCAGACTCCCCTATTGATCAAGAGGTGTTCAGAAAGTCAGTCAACAGATACTGGTGTACTGATTACAAGAGAGGCAGAGAGTTGTGTTATGTGCTGTGGGAAACCTCAAAACTTCCTCTTCAGGTGCAAGAACAGCTGTTCAAAACATGCATTCCAGTGATATAGCAGCTCTCCAATGGAAAAGCAAGAGAGGATCTGCACAAATGCATAAAGAAAGGCATTCAGCAAATATATATGTGGGGAAAAGTTATAGTGTGGTGATCTCTATGGAGAGCCAGCCATTTAAACTTCGCAACAGAAGAACACAAGCATTGTAAAACATAGGAATAAGACATAAGGAATCTGTACACTGAAGAGATAGGATAATGTGTTAAATCGTGAGGGTTATTCAAAACGGAAATAAGTGCATTGGGTGATCCCCGTTTGCCAATAGATCTCTATTTCTTTAGGCTGCTCAAATGATCTCTTATAAAAAGGTGGTTACAGATGGAAATAGAGTTCTAAATATAGGTGTTATAAATGGAAAAAGCTTCAGATGTAAGAATCTGGTAGATTCAATCGGGTCAGAAAGGAGACAGGCATTGAAAGAGCACAGCACTCACGCAGGAGGTATACAAAATAAAAAGGGGTGGGCGAGTGTGTAAGTGCGTCCAATAGTATCAATGCCACCAAAAAAATCTAACGTTACCAAGTAGTTTTTATTCAACAAACATTACGGTTTCCTAAAAAATAATACCTGCTTACTAACCGGTTAATGCACCTTGGTAAAATGGTAGTGACTAAGTAATTAATGTTCGGGAAAACATTGTTTTACTCATGTCAAGAGGGAATCGTAGGATATCTTCAGGGCAGTAAATGGTTTACTGTATTCATTGCAGATTGTTCATTGTCTTACCATGTACCGATCCAATGTGGTTTGTGATAGCATATCGGACGACTTTCTCATCTTTATTGTAAAGCGCAAACACCCGATCAACGCTAAGTTTCTGGGCGCTGGGAGGGGACGTTTGGGAGTGGCTGCAGTCGTGGTGAGTAATGTTTTGTCGTAACCGGTAAGACAATCTTTGTTCAGCACCAGAACTCGATATTACGGTGTACTCTCTGTAAGCGGTTGAAGTCACGACTGATTATAAAGAGAATAAACATTAATTAGGAGCACACACTTAACACTGGATAAAAACTGTATGCACAAAAAAAAAACATATTTAAAAAGCCAACTCTGGAACGTAACAGAGTTTGTTGGCCATTTAGATTATTATGGTAAATATTAAAAAATTCAGCAATTAGCAGTTTTATTGAATATTAAAAAAAAAAAAAACTTGGCTTTTAACCTCATTACCAATACAGGGGCTCCTTGGTTATCCACCGGAATCCGTCCGGCAAACAGCCGTCGGATAGCAAAACGTTGGTGGCAAATCCAAAATTAATCCGTGGCAGTGAGCGCCGGATAATCCGTTCCGACATCGGATAATGCGTTCCGTGGAATGCGTTATCCGGCGTCTGATATTCCGTTCCGACGTCGGATAATGCGTTCCGCGAAATGCGCTATCTGGCATCTGATAATCCGTTCCGACGTCAAATAATGCGTTCCGTGGAATGCGTTATCTGGTGTCTGATAATCCGTTCCGACGTCGGATAATGCGTTCCGTGGAATGCGCTATCCGGCATCTGATAATCCGTTCCGACGTCGGATAATGCGTTCCGTGGAATGCGCTATCCGGCATCTGATAATCCGTTCCGACGTCGGATAATGCGTTCCGTGGAATGCATTATTCAGCTTCGGATAATCTGTTCCACAAATAACGGACCGACGGATAGTGAGGACCAACTGTATTTGTATCTATGTATATCTTTCTTTATACAGCACCATCCAGGTACATAGCGCTTTACAATACATGGGACATAATATTATAACATAGTGGGAATAAGCGCTTCAGACATAAAACAATAGGAAAAGGAGTCCCTGCCCCGAAGAGCTTACATTCTAATCTTACAATATTTAGCACATAATTGTATTATGAACGTGCTGGATAGCAAGCAAGAAATTGTAGGCATTAAAGTCTTCATAGTATTGAACGGGTTAATTATTCACCACTATTTCATACATACATAATTTATAAACATAACAATAATTACAATAAAGCTATAAAGCAAAATTGATTCTCTAGTAGAATATAAAGTCATATATTTATATTAAGAAAAGTATCATGTTTCCAAGACCCAAGCTTTCTTTACCTGAGCCGGAATAATGGTAGAGTTCATTGTAAGGTGCAATCTGGACCGTTGATGTCTCCGGGATATATGGAATTTTGCCATGAATTGTAGTCTTTAAGTTTATATAATTCTCTGAATCAAAGCCGTCTGCTGTTTGAGTGATATGAACGGCTTCTGCACCCGGGTAAAAGATAACCTCAATGTTGTGTACAAACTTAGCACCTGCAAAATAAGAAATAATTCATGTTATAAGCAATGAAAGTGCACGTTTTTATTCACTTTTCACAAATACTCGCCGAGGACACATCAAAAACGCCAAATTATTCCGACTTACGTCTAGAAGGTTTTTTGTTTTTTTTGGTACCTGTAAACATTTAAACTGTATCTAAATTCAGACCTGATTTGAATTTAGTGGAATTGGTTAATACCCCAAATTAATTAGAATGTACATAGCTTTCCAAGCGGTTTGAAGAAAAGACCTGCGAGGTTTGCAAAGCTCTGTGCATTATACTTTTAAGGCACTCAAACTGGTTCCAAGAAATCTCACGGCTACATCTGGCCCTCAGTACCACACCTCGGTTTTATTTATTTATAGGTCCACAGCACAACTACTCGTTACACACTTACTTAAATATTGTATAAATCTTTCTAAAATAGGGTCCGAATAACTTTTTTCCCCCAATGTTTAATAAATTCAGATAAAAAATGTTTTATGTCCAGCACAGTACCAGTATATTTTTAATCCACTTTAATCTCCTTTTAACCTCTGTTTTAGATGAGTGAACCCACTTGGTGTCATTATTAAAAAAAAAAAAAAAAAAACTATACCTTCCCAGTTAATACATTTGTCAAAGGTACAAAGAATAAATCTCAAGGTTTCTAACAAAAACAAACTTGCAGTAGCCCCAAGTCGGGTAACCATGTGAAATCAAAGTCTTCGCTATATTATTACTCCCAAGAAACAATTCATTGAGAGCTCCGAATGAAACCCTTTATATTATCAAGGGCCCAGCTGGTATCCACTTTGGGTAAGCAATTATGACATTTTATAAAAATGTCATCACAGTGTATTCAAACCCAGGGGTGGACAACTTCAGTCCCCAAGGGCCACCAAGAGGTCAGGTTTTCGGGATATCCCTGCTTCAGCACAGGTGGCTCAATCAGTGGCTCAGTCGAAGACTGAGCCACTGATTGAGCCACCTGTGCTGAAGCAGGGATATCTTGAAAACCTGACCTCTTGGTGGCCCTTGAGCACTGGAGTTGGCTACCCCTGATCTAAGGTATTTATATGCTGTTTATGTCTTTGAAATAAGAATGTTTACACATTAACCATCAAAGTAGGCATTGTCTTGTATATGTTTTTGCATTTGTCTCACACACAGTAACCACATACTGTATCTTCCATACCTGTGACACTGAAACCATTCTGGTGGCCGGGTTTTTCTAGTGCAAAAAGCCAACCAAAAAGTCCTCCGATGGGGGACACGGGTGTGAGAGACCATGATGCCGGCTGAGGGACATGGCTAATGGCCGTGTAAGCTCTTCCATCATTCACCACTACGTAGGCGTGTAAGTCCACACCAAAAAAGTTGACAGGTGTTTGTCCCACAAGGATGTTTCCACTCACTTTACCATTTACACGGTGTGGCGCTCCTAAAAAAAAAAAGAAAGACAACAGATGCTAATGTTAATCACAGGGTTCAGCTACAAAGGGAGAAGTAAAAGAAAAATGCAATACTTTATTTAGAAGTTACCTTTTGGTAAACAATGTATCCCATTGCCATAATAATCGGTCTCACAATGGCAGCAGAATCCAGTAGCGTAGTCTGTGCAGAATGCATGCTGGGAACACTGGCCATGCCTCCTCTCACAGGTCTTCTTGCCAACGGGGTTATAAATAAACACTGAATGTAAAGCAGAAGATAACAAGACTAAAGTGAAATCATATTGTTGTCAAGAGAAGAAAATAAAAGTTGACTGAACATCACGGGACAACCTGAAGATATGTGATCCAGTACATAACACATACCATTACATCACATATGCCATTTGGTCCTTCATCAATTGGATAACTCAGAGGTTCTCAACGCCAGTTCTCAAGAACCCCCAACAAGTCAGGGCTTCAGCATACCCCTGTTCAGCACAGGTGGCTCAATCAGTGCTGTGCTCTGGGTCTTGAGGACTGGAGCTAACCCATGAAACAGCAATCTAAAATATCTCGTGACAATAGTTTATGTGGCTGGACCATCTCCACTGGTATTACATCCCCAGCATTCTCTGCAAGCACCATTCTGGTTTTTTTTAACTTCATATTATTTCTTTGTGGATAGAATGGAGCATGTAGATAGAATAATGACCCAGCCACTCCCTATTGACGAGCTGCTATTTCAAGACTTGGTCTCGCCTTCCCCAAGATCGCCAGTGAAATCAACTGAATTGATCACCAAGTTGTTAGACCGGAGAGCAGGGAAGTTTTTCCTTTTAATCTCTTCCAGTGCAGTGGGGAAATTAGGGAAAGATCCGAATAGACGAGCACTCTTTGATATAGCACTTCCAGTGTGAAACGTTAGAGGACTGCCAGTACTACTACTTTATGTTTTTTAACCAATAAATTAACTTTTTGGTCCCCACGTCCTTGCTTTGCTATTTTGGCTGTGCACCGGCTATTTCTATGTGGATCTTTCCCTTCACCTATTAAAGCCTGGGAGCGTGCCTGGCGGGAGTCGTCGCAGAGGACCGCAAGGAGTTTAAAAGAGAGTTCTTCAACATTATTGTGCTTTAGTTCTACGCCCGTTGTTTTGCCTGCTTACCGCCGCCATATCTGATGCGGACTGACACCGTCGGTAGTTCTGCTCTTGCAGGACACGCCGCGACCGTCTCCCTCCTTTGTGAGTGGGGTTGGGCTTGCATATACTATATACTCACTCACATAGCTTCACGGTCACACAGAGTGTGGATACAACGCTGCGCTATACGTTTATGGACTCATGATCTCCGCTGCTGCTGCTGCTGCTGCATATATGTGTAAAGATTGAACTGGACTATCATCACTGTATCAGTGGTGAAATTAGGTGAGATGTAAAATGTTTTCCATTACATGTATAACAAGTATCGTACTTCAGGCAAGGTAAAGCATGCTCTTAACAGCATCACATGTGCCTACAAACAAAAAAAGGTTGAGGCAACTGTGCGTATTTGCTAAAAAAATGAAAATAAACAAATATCTAGATTTTGTTTCACAAGAATATTAATACAGAATTAATTTATTCAAAATGTGGGATACATTAATTCCATATTGATTTCCTTTTATTGTTCAATGTATACAGTAACTCTTACCGTCTGTGTCAAAGCCAACATCCCCATTAACACGACTCCTCCTATAATCACTGTCCGGCAGTGGATGACTGCGCAGAACTTCACCTTCAGGATATAGTGGAAGAGTGTCAGTATTTGATGGTAAAGCACCGCTATCAGTATACGGACTAACATTTTCATTGTAAGATGACCAGTCATCAGTGACCGGCTGTAATGAGCCTTCCCTGGTCTCAGGGAAGAGTGGAATTCCATGATCTACAGTCTCTGCAGGTTGAACTTCAGGCTCTACTAAGGGCACTTCTGACTGGCTGGCTTTGTGTGGGGACCAACTCTGCTCCTCTTGAGAAGGTGATAAAGGATTGCTATAAGGCACATCTGGTAAAGTAGATTCATGTTCAACATCTGCATTGGAGAGTTTAGTATCAGTGTGTCTTGGATCATCTACATCTAAAAACCCACGAGCCCCAGTCTTCACGTCAGGTCCAGAGTTTGCCTTGTGTGTGGCTTCATTTGGAGGATACTCATTGTCCTCATCGTTCTCATCATAAAAGGACTCTGGGAAATCAACGGTCTCGTCAGTGTAAAGGGGTTCATGTTCTCCGTGTTCGGGGTTGCTGGTATGTGAGTTTTCGGGTGACACCGAACGATCCTTTGTGGCAGCATTACCGACTTTTGCTGGAATAACATTATCTAGCTCAGAAATGCTACCGATGTGAAAGACCCAAACTCCAGGAACCCCAACATTGCTGGATCTAGTTAGAAAGAGGGGGGAAACTCTGAATTAGCATAATTCAATAACCAATGCTGGAAAAGGCACTATTTTAGGGATCAACCATGTTTTACATTCTACCTTTTTAATGTGAAGTCCCACTTAGAAACAAATATACGACACTTCGGATACAGTGGAAACACTCAGCTGATTGTTCTCTACTTTTGATTTCGGTTTCATCTTTTAAAAAGAGCTTTCCAATGTTAGGCCGGAAAACATCACTTTAAACAACACAACAATATCATTTTAGTGGATCCCTATTCAATATAATGTGACGCAGTCTTACCCTGGCGTGGAAAGATTCCAGCCCCATTCAAATGAATGGAACTCAATTGTTTATAAGCAAGTGGAAGGTGGTTTTGTGGCATATTGAATAGGGACAATACAAAAATACTTGTATGGCCCGAAAGCCTCAGTTATAACAAAATGTATTATAACCCTACTAAGGGCAATACAAATTTATTTATTTATAAAATATTTTACCAGGAAGTAATACATTGAGAGTTACCTCTCGTTTTCAAGTATGTCCTGGGCACAAAGGACTCGGGGCACCCCTTTAGGTTGGAGGAAATAAGATTTCACCAGCAACAAAGGAAAGGGTTCTTTACAGTAAGGGCAGTTACAATCTGGGATTCATTACCCATGGAGACTGTGATGGCAGATACAATAGATTTGTTCAAAAAAAGGTTGGAAATATTTTTAGAATCTTTTTGGGAATACAGGGATATACCAAATAAGTATACATGGGAAGGATAAACATAGGTGCAGGGATGCACCAATATAGGTGCTCAGAAATGTGTAAAAGTTGCTGGAGAAATGTCTCTTCCAAGTATAAGTTGTAGGCCAATTGGCTGAAACGCGTCAAAGTGTGCTAGCTCTACATTGGGAGCAATAAAGTTTTTTTCACAGTCAGCTGACCAGCCTTCCATTTGTTCTGACGGCGGTGCATCGCGTGTTTCCTCCTTGTGAGGCGTCTTCTCCTACATGGGAAGGATGTTGATCCAGGGAGTAATCTGAGTTTGGAGTCAGGAAGGAATTTATTTTTGTCCTTATCGGATGATATGTCACTGGGGTTTTTTGTGTTTGCCTTCCTTTGGATCAATATACTGTAAGTACGCATATAGGATAAAGTATCTGTCGTCTAAATTTAGCATTAGTTGAACTTGATGGACGCATGTCTTTATTCAACCTCATCTACTATGTAACTACCCAAAAAGAGTTGTGCTGTTCTTTTTAATAAAGCAATAATCAGACCTATATACTTTTCTTGTATTCCCAATATTGTATTTGAATAAAACCAGATAATACACGGATATAGTTTTAAAAAGAGCCGGAAAGCCACAATCCCCATCAGAAGTCTACAGGAGTTTAACTCATGTAATGTTAGGATCATGATTTTCTTAAATCTCTAGCATCGGATGTTGCCATTGTAACCTTTACACTACACTTGGCTCTGGGCAGAGTTCCATTTTAACCTCCCGTATGGAATTATAATATGAATATTTCAACCGCTTATATCTCGTCAACGGAGGATCAGATATTACAAAGAAAAACAGCGTTGGAAGGGGCAAGAAGAGATCTGTTAAAGTGACTTAACGGTGATATGCCCAGACTGCTGCTTTATAAACCTCTTTCCAAAACTCAGAATTAGGTTGATGCCCCTATGCAATAAAGTGAAATTGGTGAGCCGTGTAATAACTTAACTACTTATGTTTCTATGTGTTTGGGGAGCTAGGATAACTTATTGACATTGATTGCAAACAATCAGAAGGAACACTTACTGGTAAAGGTTCTTCACAGACTGTTCACTGCTGGTTATGCTGTGATAAGGTCCTTCCCTTTTCAGTGATTCAGACTCTCCTCTGCTAAAACCCACGCGCGCTGGGAGCTCGAGATGGACATTGTACGATTCTTTAGGACGTGTGCCAAAAAACTGAAGCCCGTCCTCAGGATAGAGGAATATAGCATAGGCATCTGACTCATCAAATGCTAGCACAGCTTGAAAAGTGTTGAACTACAGGGCAAAAGAAGAACAATCAAGTCCAAAAACAACAGGATCTCCAGTATTTCTATGTATTTTCTCACTTTTGTCTTATCTATGTATAAAATGAAGCAACGTTGAAAACAGCCGGTTAACATTCTTGTTAATAATAACAACATTATTTCATATAGCGCTTCTCTCCCAATGGGATACAAAGCGATTCACAGTTACAGCATAGCGTGCGGTGCGCAGCACATAGGAATGTTACAGACGCAGACCCTGCCCCGCAGAGCTTACAGTCTGTGTCCTTTGGTGCCTGTGGCACAGGGAGATAAAAGTGACTTGTGCAAGGTCACAAGAAGCGGATAGCGGGAATAGACCCAGCCCCCCCCCCCCAAACTCATTGTTTTCAGAGTCAGTGTCTTTATTCGCTGATCCGCTCCTTCTCCCTAGTTTGTGTAATTTGCTTCAGAAATAAAGATCAGCAAACAACTTACACTCACATTAAAATGCAAGACATTGTATCAACGTGTACCCCAAGATCTCCAAACCTGTCGCAATCTATAAAGGGAATGCACTAAGACCCTATTGTAATTCAACGTGCTGTTAATGAGATCTCCCTGTGATGGAGAAGAGATTCAAATGAATGGGACTGAAGCCTTCTTCAGCACAGGAAAGCTGCTACACAGAATATTGAATATGGGTTCCAAGTTCCAACCACCATGTTCTGTACAACCAACCCGGGGATAGGAAAGGGCAGAGGTCACCCATCTACTGTACAAAGTGGTATATTGAAGGCAAACACTCGAGAGTCCGTCCTATTGTCTTACACAGGATCTCCCAGCCCGTTCTAGTCTCTGAAAGATCACGGAGAGTTTACGCTGCGTGTATTTAGATCCTGGGTGCCGACGTGAATATCAGCCCATTGAGTATGGTCCCCCTTTTTTTTAATCTCCTCCGCTAATGAATAACCCGTAACAAATAAAAGAGGGGCCCTAAGGAATGTCCCGTTTCTCCACCTCTGTATTCTCCTCCATTAAATCCCTGACTTGTCAATGAAACAAGAAGTAGCTAGCAGCTGCCTCTTATAACACAGCTCATCCTACAGTGCATCAGATTAAAACGCAGTTACACATGTTTCAGATTAGTCCCATCGCCTGTAAAATGTGTCGGTTTTTTTCTTGTAATAAAATTAATTAGCATGGTTTAATAGACCCCACTAAGCACCATATGGTGGAATAAGTAAGCTTTAGATGGCTGTAAAAGCCCAGGAAAGGTTATCTAAGGTTTGCAGAGCTTTAACTAACAAATATTTTGCACCATCACTTTAATTGGCATTTCTGAAGATATGAAGGTTCACAGACAGAATGATTTTGCTGCCAGAATCCTTCTTGCGAAAATATGGTTTAATCAAACAGAACAGTGCAAGCAACCTTGTTCCTCATTAGTGCTTAGCCTAATTGTTTTACACAATGACAAGGCTTTCACATTGTACATCAGTGTCTCTCAAAAATGGATCAAAGAACAAAGCCAAGTAATGGACACGGACCCTGGAGGAGATGGGGGAGAAACCAGTTCAAACCTTTAATCTAGTGTTGTACCGGGTAGTGTATTAAAAAAAAAGGTACCCGGCCAAAATCAATGGTTTTACCCGGCCGGGTACCCGATTACCTGGTTTGGCACTTACCTGTAGGGTGGCGACGACATCTAGGAACAGCAGCAGCGGTCCTGTGGCGGTGGCAGCATCGGAGGTGTCTTCAGCCGGCGGGGGACAGCAGGAATCCATTCCATAGCACCGGAGCAGGTAAGCAGTGTGTGTGTGTGTGTGAGCCGCCGGGGAACCACGTGACCGGAGCAGGAGCGTTCCTATTGGACAGCCGTATGTCCAATAGGAATGCTCCTGCTCCTGTCACATGGTTCCCCGGCGGCTCACACACACTGCTTTCCTGCTCCAGTGCTATGGAATGGATTCCTGCTTTCCCCCGCCGGCTGAAGACACCTCCGATGCTGCCACCGCCACAGGACCGCTGCTGCTGTTCCTAGATGTCGTCAGAAAGGTAAGTAATAAGATTATTTCCAGCTATCCTGACATTACCCGGCGCCGGGCCCACTTCTCAGTTGCCGGGCCCACTTCTCAGTTGCCGGGTCCGGGTAATGTCCGGGTAGCTGGAAATGTGCCGAGTAACACCGGGTACCGGGTAATTCCGGGTACTCGGCACACCCCTACTTTAATCAATCCACATTACCTCCCTCTGCCTGAAGTAGTAACTTTAAATGTAAGTTCATTGGGGAAGGAACTCATTCAGGCCAACACTATCAATGAAGCACTGCAGTGTGCAGGAAAACACCCGGGTTCTATATTCAAACAAGGAGACATCCCAATAATAATAATCATTTCGGGAGAGGGCGTCAGTGAGTAAAGACGCTGACTCTGTAAACAATGACACTGTGTTTGAAGCACAGAAAGCTGGTTCAACTCCCGGTGGACGCGATGACGTCACGCAGTACGTACCGAGGGTGACAGGGGGAGGCTCCCAGGTATGATTATGGATAGGTTAATGCTAAGTACTTAGACCTATAAATGTATGTTTGGCTACCCGTAGGTATACCTTGATAAAGCGCTGCGGCGTGAAACGCGTTGGTGGGGCTACACCGTTGCTCCTTTTTGTCTTTATGACCAATAAATAGTCATTTTTATGGAATATGCACTCTCAGCCCTTTTCTTCCAATTTTTCCAGCAGTAGTGCTCCGTTTTTTTCCTGCATTTGATTCAATTCCCGGTGTCAGGAACCTTGAGCAAGTCACGTGTGCCTCAGGCACCAAAAGTATAGATTGTAAGCTCACCTGGGCAGGGACTGTGTCAATAAAAATGCCTATGGTCCTGGTTGTAGGTATGATATGGATGTCCTCTTTAAGTTCCTACACGCACTCAAGTACTGTGTTTCTTGGCGAGTAGCACGTTAGAATTTTAAAAATAAATAAATTAAGGTTTTGTGTTGTCTTGATGGCTTACGTGAAACAGCGTATATGAAACATTTGCATGTACCCCTTTTGTATCTAAAGCCCTCTCCCGCCTTCAACCCATGTCACTGACTGCCCCACACCCCTGGAATGCCCTTCCCCTCAATATCCGACAAGCACCCTCTCTATCCACCTTTAAGACCCACCTTAAAACACACCTGCTTAAGGAAGCATATGAGTAGCTCCATGGCTGATAATTAACACCTCATACATAAACCTTGGCCCCTTGCAGATGCACTTACCAGAATGCCCTCCTACTGTCTCTGTACGTTCTTCCTACCTACCAATTAGATTGTAAGCTCTTCGGAGCAGGAACTCCTTTATCTAAATGTTACTTTTATGTCTGAAGCACTTCTTCCCATTATGTGTTATTTGTATTATTTGTTATTTACAGTATATGGTTGTCACATGTATTACTGCTGTGAAGTGCTATGTACATTAATGGTGTTATACAGGCATACCCCGCTTTAAGTACACTCACTTTAAGTACACTCGCGAGTAAGTACATATCGCCCAATAGGCAAACGGCAGCTCACGCATGCGCCTGTCAGCACGTCCTGAACAGCAATACCGGCTCCCTACCTGTACCGAAGCTGTGCGCAAGCGGGGAGACTATAGAGCCTGTTACAAATGGGTTATTTACATCAGTTATGCACATATATGACGATTGTAGTACAGTACATGCATCAATAAGTGGGAAAAGGGAGTGCTTCACTTTAAGTACATTTTCGCTTTACATACATGCTCCGGTCCCATTGCGTATGTTAATGCGGGGTATGCCTGTATAAATAAAGACATACATACATGGTCTAATAGTAGGTTTACAATCTGAAAATAGTCTATTTTTCATCCACCAAAACCATGAGATTTGTGAGGGGAAACTGCTGTATGTTGCCTGCAGTTTAACTGTACAGTGTGAAACTGGAACAGACATAAGCAACCATAAGACATATGGGTGCATTTTACTGCCTTTATGTATAAGATTGGAGAAGGTCAAAAGTTGTAGTAAAATTTGAATACATGTACCATTCCTGACATAGAATTTTGTGACATGGTTCTTCCATAACTTTCATTTTGAATAGCCACTGTAAAGTAGCCTACAGACACACCACATGTCATGTACTCAAGATGCAAGAATTATTCCCATATGGTGCATAAGCCATACAAATGAATATTGACATTTTTACAATTTTGTGATGCCTGCAGCTGCACCGTGATCTCAAATTAAGAGGATTTCCATGGAATGCATTTCTCACAAATGAAATCCATTGGAACTCTCCCAAAAAGATGGTTTTTTTGTTTTTTTTAAACAAGTATCCTCAAACCAGTTGTGCCTGGTCTTAAAACACGCATGCACATTTTCCTATATACAAAAGAAGAAGAAGACGACTTTCTAATTAGCTCAGAAAGCCTTAAACAAATAAATGGTTATACTCAGGAGAATACTGAAATCTGTTCATTATCATCCCCATTTAACCCTCACCTCACCATGTGGACTTGATCCTAGTAGGGGGTTTGATTACTTTGAGTAACAAACACATTTAGTAATGTTTTTCTTCGGCTTAGAACATCCTGAACAAACAGGCACTGCAGGTTATTTCCAGGTGAACAACAGGATGAATTCCTTTGTTGAAATTGTGACTATCCATATGGGAACAAGCTCACGGTGCATTGAATTGGCTGGTGTACAATCTCAAACATTTGTTTCAAAGCAGAGTTGCTGGTCTCTAATAGTAAATGGGTTAAGTGGTGGATTCTTGCAATGTTCGTGAAGATTTTACTGTAAAAACATACATGAACAAGTTCTGAGGTTGGAGAAGTGCCATGAGCTGGGGGGTCAAAAAGATGGCAAGGCGCTTTGCAAAGGGTAATTTAAAAAAATGAATACCACATTCCTAGTAATAGAACATAAGGAATCAACTATGGGAAGATCCTCCTTTTCGAGGTTTGAAGCAACAATACTATTGACATAGAAAACTTTTTCATGGCAGCTCATGTAGGTGACAATCTCCGTTTAATGAGATGGTCTGAGATACATAGACAACATTTTGCACCCAAAAAAAGACTCCACTAATCAGCCTTGCTACCGGTTTGTGGCTGCCGTTGACAGAAAACGCCTTCTCTTCGCACCCATGGGAAATACATGCCTGTTCTGTAATGGGGCTCATACCTATGTAAGCAAACACGGGTGCAACAAATCCCAAATAGAACTAACTATGGCTGAATATATAGCTAAACATCACCATGGCAGAAGACTATTTTACGATGGTCATACACTTTACAATGAACTATTTTGCTGTTTAATTAGGAAGAAAGCCGTTAGAGGCTCATAACTAAGCAAAGAAGGATGCAAGAAATGCAAATTGCAACCCACAGATGATACTTTATTTGGAACATGGACTTCTTTCCCGAATGTTATCTATTCTGTAATATGTACATATCCCTATTTGTTTTCTTTCATCCACTATAATGCCTTGTATAATATCGCTGCACAATCTTCCATGAACGGCTGGAGATACCGCATATAAATTTTAAAAAAATAATAAAATCGACACAAAATAAAATGAGTCGGAAAAATGAAAAGTAAATGAATTGTCTTGGACCACTTGGCACACTTAGGCTTCCAATTTTCCATTCTCGCTGGAGCGCCATAGACCCTACTTGACCTCCAGTTTCCTTCTGTGTTTCCTAACCTCTAACATTCCCATGTCCCTTTCCCACATCTCTTTGGAGTGCAATGCTTTATTTGCCTCCAGCCCCCGAAGGTCACTCACCCGATTGGAAGACGCAGAGTGACGAGTCACTTCCTCATAGGCGCCCACGTTTTCCCAAGTGACAAGGAAGGCATTAGTAGGATGGAATGCAGCTTGTGGGAAACCTCTTTGGACCTGCCCAGCTGCATTATTCAGAATCTCCTCGGAGTTGTCCTGGCGATAATAAATCTTCCCTCTGCCATTGCTTGTATCTATATCTGAAAGGAATGGAGCTATGACTGGAAAGTCTGTTGGCAACCCGTCATCCACATACTGCGTTTCTCTGGGAAAGTCCTGCATGGAGATGATTCCATTGGTTCCTACCTAGTACATGAGAAGAGAAGCATAAGAATACAACATTTTCAAAGTATTTTATAAATGTACCTTAACGAGGTTTGCCCCATCCCCTAGTACAGAGGGGCTCAACTCCAGACCTCAAGCCCCCCCAACAGGTCAGGTTTTCAGGATACCCCAGCTTCAGCACGGTTGGCTCAATCAGTTCCCGCTTCAGTCTTAGACTGAGCAACCTGTGCTGAAGCTGGGATATGCTGAAAACCTGACCTGTTGGGGGAGAGGGGGGGGGCTGAAGACAGGAGTTTAGTACCCCTGCCCTAGTACATATGAATAAATATGCACGATTATAAACATTATAATTGGCACTGGTGCTAGACAAAAAAATCCACAACTTTACCCTGAAAGCAAGCTCTTCTGGGTGTGTACCATGCTGATTTGTGTGTGATGAATGTACAGTACACAAGAATTAGCAACAGGAGATTCCTGCCACTAAGGAGGGGTTTTCTGTTGGTTGTGTATGGAGGGGGTTGAAATGCACTAGAAATGTGTGTGTGGGTAGAGAGGAAAATAAGTTGTATTTTGTTTTGGGCTCATTGATACTTTGAGAAGTCACAGACTCTTTAGTTAATGATAATAGGTATTTTATGATGCTACATGCTCATATGCAGGAAGAAGTTAAGGTTGCTTGTTGAACATCAGATTAATATAAGTTCCCAGAAGACCATATACCCTTGTATCTGTAAACAGTAATAATGAAAAATTAGCTGTAAAAAAAATAATTCTCCGTAGTGTCAAATTTGATCACAGCAAAAGTGTAAAAAGAAAATAATTCACAGCTCTACATGTGACTCAGAAGAATTATGTATAATGCCCTTGAAAGTGGGAGGTTTGGTTCAAGAAATACCAAAATAATAATTTGTTTTATAGAGAAACTAAACACAGATTGTCACCTCTTTGTATCCCCCGGAACTATCTGTAAGTTTGTGTGTAATTCTCATTCTGCTGATAATTTATATCACTAAGCAGCCCCATTGTACCGCCCCGTGGAATATATTGGCGCTTTACAAATAAAACGACAATAATCATTTCAGAAAAGAAGTGAGAAGAAACTTAATGCTGATCTGTGTATACTAGCAGCACCTCAGCACTAACATGTCAGCATTGCTGTTAATGAAACATGCATTATTTGGATTTCCACTTTGCTATATCATGACTAGAATAACATTTTGCAACATAAAAATGGCATAAAGTGAGACAAGATGCTATGTAATGAGGCATATATTCAAATGAATGAGATGAATGCCAGTGTGATCTGGACACTCCTTGTGCTCTAAATAAGGCTGCGTCCCCGCTGGCGCTGACCGCGCTCATGCTTGAGAGCCAACTCTCTAAGCATGAGCGCCGGGTGTCCTGCCTATTTCGCAAGCGGGAGCGGGGGGGGGGGGGGGGCATTGGGGGGCATGTTGAGCGCGCTTCAAACGCACTTTTTTTTGTCTCAAGCGCCAAGCTTGGGAGAGTGTGCGTGCCCGCGTACCGCGTGAGCGGGGACGTCTGCATAACGAGTACAAGTAAAAGCGGCAAGCGCCGAACGCACAACACGCTCAGCGCCAGCGGGGACGCAGCCCACGGCTGAGTCCCCACTGGCGCTGACCTCGCTGAGCGGGCGGTGCTTGGCGAGGTGACTTGCATATATATATATGCAAGTCCCTGCTCACGCTATGCGCCCGCGGGTATGTGCGTGCGCACACGCTCACCGGCGCTCAGCGCTTAGGTAAATAATTTTTTTTAATTTTCCCGCTCGCTCAACTATTCGGCAATGCCGCCCCACTCTCCCCCTCCCCCCCCCCAGGCGCGCGAGCAGACGCAGGACACCCGCCAGGCATGCTTTGAGCGCCAGCGCGCTCAGCACCAGCGGGGACTCAGCCTTAAGCATGGGTGCTTAACGCCAGTCAAGACCACTCAACAGGTCAGGTTAAGGATACCCCAGCTTCAGTACAGGTGGCTCAATCAGTGGCTCAGACGAGCCACCGGTGCTGAAGCAGTGATATTCTGAAAACCTGTCCTGTTGGGGGGGGGGTTCTTGAGGACTGCAGTTGAGCACCCATGCTCCACACCCGGTCCAGCAGGAATCACAGAGAATCTGGAAGACACTTACATAAAGAATGTTAAACTCGGCTTCGTAAAACAGCAGCGGGCTGGTCAGCTGCACCAGCTGGGAGGTCTCATCGTCCCCTTCCTGCAGCAGCAGGTCCCCTCGAGGGTCCCCATAGGGAAAAAGTTCTTGCCGGGATATAGCAGCAGCAAAGCCCAGCAGCCAGTGAGCATGGAGAGCCAGGCGGAGAGCCCCTGCCCGCATGGTGAGGCTGGACACGGGGCAAGGGAGGTGCTGGACACAGGGCTGGACACAGGGCAAGGGAGGTGCACAGGGTCCCGGGGATTTAAAGACTGCTGGGATTTCTGATCCAGGAGCCGCTACATCCGACCTCAATACACCCCCCCTAGCAGCAGCAGCAGCAGATCCCAAGGTAGGCGGATCTCCCACTGCTTCCCAGGGCTGGGATTGGTCAAGCGCTGCATGCAAGGACTTGTCCCCATGCCTGGTCACTCATCTCACACCCTGCGGGGGGTGAGGCAGTTCCCGATGAGGGCACAGGAGAGGCAGGACCCTGCCCAGCTCGGGCGTGGCCACTCCACTGCAGATTGGGGTGTAGAGGGTGGTACAATAACGGGATCCCTCCCACGCTGCCCGTTGCAGGGCGTGAAGCTGGACACGTAGAGATGCAAGGTGGCATCTCCCATACACAGCAGCTGACTAGCTGACCTTCATATACACAGGGAGTCGTGCGTCATGCTTATGTCATGCTTATGTCATGCTTATGTCATGCTTATGTCATGCTTCACGGGAAATGTATACTTTCAATTGGATTTTTCTTATCTTTACATTTGGTTTTCAACAAAGACATTGGTTATGTGACTCACTGGATCCTATTAACAGGTATCGGGTAGGAACCCCCCGAATTTATCAAATTATATGTGTGTATACACACACACACACACACACCACCACCCCCCCCCCCCTGTATGCTCATCTGCATGTCTTAGGCAGGTCTGCAACCCCTCCTTTCACCATTATCACCCAGCACACAGCACTTCCACTGCAGCAAGGGATTCTGGGAAATGATGTGCAAATGAGCACACAGTGCCACTTTTTGCTTCAAAAACCATTTTTAACATGGTTCCCTATGCTATTTTCTGCTTTATATATATATATATATTAGTGCCTGTGTCTGTTGGGTGACATGTCCCTTTAATTGACACTAAAGGGTTCATTATCAATGTCTCCCCCATGCAAAGCAGGGCTAACAATTCCTGGGCAGCCCAGGATCAAAGTGAACTGCATGTAGTGACATGTTTAATGGGATCTCCTTAGTGACACGGTTATTGGGATTCCCTTAGTGACATGGTTATTGGGATTCCCTTAGTGACACGGTTAATGGGATCCCCTTTGTGACACAGTTAATGGGATTCCCTTAGTGACGGTTAATGGGATTAAGGGGAAGATGAGACCTCCCAGCTGGTGTTTTATGATGCTACATGCTCATATGCAGGAAGAAGTTAAGGTTGCTTGTTGAACATCAGATCAATATAAGTTCCCAGAAGACCATATACCCTTGTATTTGTAAACAGTAATAATGAAAAGTTAGCTGTAAAAAAAATACATCTCCGTAGTGTAAAATCTGATCACAGCAAAAGTGTAAAAAGAAAATAATTCACAGCTCTACATGTGGCTCAGAAGAATTATGCATAATGCCCTTGAAAGTGGGAGGTTTGGTTCAAGAAAGACCAAAATAATAATTTGTTTTATAGAGAAACGAAACACAGATTGTCACCTCTTTGTATCCCCCGGAACTATCTGTAAGTTTGTGTGTAATTCTCATTCTGCTGATAATTTATATCACTAGGCAGCCCCATTGTACCGCCCCGTGGAATATATTGGCGCTTTACAAATAAAACGACAATAATCATTTCAGAAAAGAAGTGAGAAGAAACTTAATGCTGACCTGTGTATACTAGCAGCACCTCAGCACTAACATGTCAGCATTGCTGTTAATGAAACATGCATTATTTGGATTCCCTTAGTGACACGGTTATTGGGATTCCCTTAGTGACACGGTTATTGGGATTCCCTTAGTGACACGGTTATTAGGATTCCCTTAGTGACACGGTTATTAGGATTCCCTTAGTGACACGGTTATTGGGATTCCCCTAGTGACACGGTTATTGGGATTCCCTTAGTGACACGGTTATTAGGATTCCCTTAGTGACACGGTTATTGGGATTCCCTTAGTGACACGGTTATTGGGATTCCCTTAGTGACACGGTTATTGGGATTCCCTTAGTGACACGGTTATTGGGATTCCCTTAGTGACACGGTTATTGGGATTCCCTTAGTGACACGGTTATTGGGATTCCCTTAGTGACACGGTTATTGGGATTCCCTTAGTGACACGGTTATTGGGATTCCCTTAGTGACACGGTTATTGGGATTCCCTTAGTGACACGGTTATTGGGATTCCCTTAGTGACACGGTTATTGGGATTCCCTTAGTGACGGTTAATGGGATTAAGGGGACGATGGGACCTCCCAGCTGGTGTTTTATGATGCTACATGCTCATATGCAGGAAGAAGTTAAGGTTGCTTGTTGAACATCAGATCAATATAAGTTCCCAGAAGACCATATACCCTTGTATTTGTAAACAGTAATAATGAAAAATTAGCTGTAAAAAAAATAAATCTCCGTAGTGTAAAATCTGATCACAGCAAAAGTGTCAAAAGAAAATAATTCACAGCTCTACATGTGGCTCAGAAGAATTATGCATAATGCCCTTGAAAGTGGGAGGTTTGGTTCAAGAAAGACCAAAATAATAAAAAAAAAATTGAGAAACGAAACACAGATTGTCACCTCTTTGTATCCCCCTTGAACTATCTGTAAGTTTGTGTGTAATTCCCATTCTGCTGATAATTTATATCACTATGCAGCCCCATTGTACCGCCCCGTGGAATATATTGGCGCTTTACAAATAAAACGACAATAATCATTTCAGAAAAGAAGTGAGAAGAAACTTAATGCTGACCTGTGTATACTAGCAGCACCTCAGCACTAACATGTCAGCATTGCTGTTAATGAAACATGCATTATTTGGATTCCCTTAGTGACACGGTTATTGGGATTCCCTTAGTGACACGGTTATTGGGATTCCCTTAGTGACACGGTTATTGGGATTCCCTTAGTGACACGGTTATTGGGATTCCCTTAGTGACACGGTTATTGGGATTCCCTTAGTGACACAGTTATTGGGATTCCCTTAGTGACACGGTTATTGGTGTCATGGAACAGAAATACCCCTGTCTGCCTTTTCTGTTCAGCCCCCCTTCCTTTGGCAGTTCTGCCTGCTAGCTGTATTTGGGTGTTACTTTCCTTACAGGTTACTCCCAGTGCAGATGGAATGGATACATTATGTATCTCTTTTTCCTTCCAGTCTGTCATACCCCTGGTTGCTCTGGCAACATCTCCAGTCCTCCTAGTTATGGGCTTTCCCATTCCCCCCCTGTCTTTTGCTGACAGTTAGTGCAGTCTCACTGAACCTTTAGTGTGACCCTTGCCCCTCACTTCCTTTTCCACCATTACCTCTGGATGAGTGAGCACTGCTGTATACTCCTGTATGGTAGGATTATCTTTTCACCTGCTCTTAACTACCAAGGCACCCACAGAGAGACACTATTCATACATCAACATCTCTTCACAAGTGACTGTATTTTATGCTACTTTCCCCAAATAAAGTAAAGAAAAGAAACAGAACTTGTTGTGCTTGGAAAAGAGGGCCGAGTTGACACTATCTGGGCTAAATCATCTTACACATGACCCCTGGCTTTCAGAATAGTGAAAAGATATTGTGTGCCTTACAGACACTTACAGGAGCTGCTACTCCAGACTCCATGATAAAACAGAGCAGTCTCTGCAGACAAAGAAGCACCAAGTAGCTCAAACTGCACACAGCCTGCAGCCTTAACAGACTGCACAGCAGCTTTGCAAACAAACAGTGCTTCTTACACAAAACCTAATTGCCTTTCTCTGTCTGAGTTCACCCTCTGCACAGCCGCATAGTGAGGAGCCACCATCTCACCTACCCTTGCGCACGTCCCCACGGCCAGCGCCATCAAGGGCCACGCCACCGGAC
This sequence comes from Ascaphus truei, assembly GCF_040206685.1. Taxonomy (NCBI): domain Eukaryota; kingdom Metazoa; phylum Chordata; class Amphibia; order Anura; family Ascaphidae; genus Ascaphus; species Ascaphus truei. Next base: position 22,992,837 of record NC_134491.1, on the reverse strand, counting down.
ACCCGCCAGGACACGGGTCAGAGCCACCGGACACCTGTGAGTACAGCTACCCCTACGCTGCACGCTGCAGGACACCGCTCGGCATCATCTGAGACAGACGCCCATCGCTGACAAAGGTAAAAGACCGCACGCCACACGCACTGGCTAAAGGCCTACACACACCTACAGCATGGCAGAACTCAGGGCCTCACCAGACATCACTCAGGAAAGTGATCACTCAGACACAGAGACCGCTGTGCATCTGCAACAGGCGCAGGCAGGCGCAAGGCCCAAACGGGCAGTCACACTGACACAAAAGGCCCGTGAAAAATACGAGTCTGACATTGAAGCGCACCGCGCTAAATTAGAGTTGGCCTGGGAAACAACCACACTTGGGATATGCAATGTCGCCGGCGCTGGTAACTATATACAACAGCTCGAGCAGGCAATAACTCAATTGAAGATAGATCACTCGCACTATCAAGCACTGTCACAGGCATATTTCACCTATGTAACAAGAACTAACACGGAAGATAGCTTGCGAGAACGCGACCTGCAAAAGGCGATCGACCTAGAACGTGATGACATTGTGCAGACCGCCATCACGGATGCCCAAAGCGAGAGAAAAGGGCTCCTCCTGGAGACCGCATCGCAGCGCTCAAGCACATCCAGGCATTCCTCAAGGTCAGCAAGATCAGCGCGATCCAACGTGTCCAGCGCTAGCGCAAGCGCTACCAAGGCACGAGCCTCCGCAGAGGCCGCACGTGCCAGGGCCAAATATGGTCGGAGAGAGGCAGCCGTAAGGGCAGAAAGAGCACACATAGAAGAGAAGGAGCAGAACGCCGCCAATGCCGCCGCTGCTACTGCCGCCGCTGCCAATGCCGCCGCTGCTACTTCCACCGCTTCCAATGCCGCCGCCGCTGCGCGCATAAAGGCCAAATTAGACGCGGATCTAGAAGCTCTAAGCAAAGAAGAGGACGCCGCTGCCGCCATGGCCCAAGCCGAAGTCCTAGAAGCAGCCGCACAACAGGATGGCGGGGAGCAACCGTACAGACGGATAGCCTCAGAGGATCCAGTCCAACGCACTGAAGACTACGTAAGGAGCCTCTTCAGCGTAAACACCAGCACACCATCTCAATACGGAGAGAGTGACACCACAGACACCGAAGACTTGCTAGGTCCACGAGGAGAAGACGCTGCTCCCTCAATGGTACATGCTGCCTGGGATAGCCACGGCCGCAACAGTGATCCACACGCCAGCGCGCACATGGATGCACTACAACAGGCTCGCCATCCAGGTACACCCACACGGGAGAACACAGCCCCTCACACCGACCAGCAGTCATCACGCGTCCACGCCAAGGAAGAGGCGACCGCACGAACCCTCCCAGCAACTACCTCAGAACGGGACAAACACGCCGATGCCTCAGGCCTGACAGACATAGTCAAGTACATGATCCGGCATGACCTGGTGCAAGCAGGACTCACCAGCTTCGACGACCGCCCTGAGAACTACCGGACGTTGAAGCTCACGTTCAAAGATGCAATCAACAGCTTGGACTTCTCAGCGAGGGAAGAGCTAAACCTGCTATTCAAGTTCCTGGGGAACGAATCCAGAGAGCACGCGAATAGACTGCGGGCGGCAAACGCGCACCAGCCCCAAGTAGGTCTTGACCTAGTGTGGGAAAAGCTAGAAGAGTCCTACGGCAGCCCTGAAGCAGTCGAGGATTCGCTCTTCAAAAGAGTCGACAGCTTCGCCAAGATCACAACCAAAGACTACTCGAAGTTACGAGAGCTCGGGGACCTGCTGCAAGAACTGGAGTTCACAAGGAAAGACGTCCTAGACTCAGCTCGTGGAGTGAGACCCATACTGGAGAAGCTACCCTTCAACCTCCAAGAAAGGTGGATTTCACAAGGTTCCAAATACAAAAGGGAGAGGCAAGTCGTCTACCCCCCATTCTCATTCTTCTTGAGCTTCAACCGCGCAGCGGCAAGGACAAGGAACGATCCCAGTTTCATCTTGGGTGCGCAAACCACATACAGTGCAAGCAGCCTGAGGAACGAGAGACCAGTGACGAGATATGGTAACACCCAAACACCCATCTCGGTCCGCATGACGAACGTGCCTCCCACGACCCAAACTACTCCCGATCAGTCGGTCCCCGGAAGCAAGGAACCAAGGGACCCAAACAGGGAATGTCCCATACACAAGAAGCCACACCCACTCAACAAGTGCTTTGGGTTCAGGATGAAGTCCCTAGAGGAACGCAAGAGGTTACTTGGAGAATTCAGAATTTGCTTCAGGTGCTGCGGTTCCACGACTCACCTCGCCAGGGACTGTAAAGAAGAGATCAAATGCACAGTGTGCGAAAGTGACAAGCACGTGACATCGTTACACCCAGAGGCGCTGACACTCCACCAACTCAAGAACCCATCCTCCGTAGCGGAGCATGGCGGGGAGGAAGGAAAAGGAGAGTCAACATCCGTCACATCTCAGCGCACCGAGGTTTGCGGAAAAGAAGGTGACAAAATATCCTGCTCCAAAATATGCCTTGTCGCAGTACACCCCCAGGGACAACCTGAGAAGGCTATTCGGATGTACGCAATCCTCGACGACCAGGCAACCGATCGCTGGTCAGGTCAGAGTTCTTCGACATGTTTAACATACAAGACGGTGCTTCTCCTTACACTCTCAGAACGTGCGCAGGGCGAATGGAGACCACAGGGAGAAGAGTGAATGGCTACACCATATGCTCAATAGATGGCAAAGTGAACATGCCCCTTCCCACACTCATCAAGTGCAACCACATGGCCACAAACAGGGACAAGATTCCCACACCAGACGTGGCACTCCATTACCCCCACCTCAAAGGAATAGCCAACCACATCCAGCCGGTAGAACAAGGCGCCAAGATCTTGCTGCTGCTCGGTAGGGACATCATGAGGGTACATAAAGTCCGTAAACAGCATAACGGACCCCACAACGCGCCATACGCCCAAAGACTTGACCTAGGATGGGTGATAGTGGGCAACGCGTGCACCAACAAAGAGCACGGGCAGGACTACGTTGATGCCCGCAGAACGGTGGTGACAGAATGTGGGCACACATCTCTCTCCAAACCATGTCTTGGCCATCTCCAAGTGACCGAATTGCCAAGTGAAGAGAAAAGACAAGGTCATACCCCTGAGGTCAACAAAAACATCCTCACATCGAGGGGATGCGACAATGGCCTAGGATGCTCGGCAGTCCAGACAGCTAAGGATGATGAGTCGATTCCACCGAAGGAAGAAAGGAACCTCCCAAAGGTGACCGACAAAGGGATCGTCCAAAAGGCAATAAACAATCAGACAATCCTCCCGCGAGCAGTGGCACGACTAAGACGTACAGTTGTTCCTCTCCACAGAGTATCAAGTGACAAAGCAGCCAGCTGCCACGGCTGGCACAGCCGCAAAAGATTGCGCCCTACAGGTGAAGCCACAGTGTCAAAAGGACTGTCCTCTCACATGTCTAAAAAGAGACAGCCACAGAGACATTTCATAAAGGAATTTACTAGGGCAAAAGAGACTGTTCTTCGTTACGTCCAGGGAGAAAATAACCTCCCAATGGCAGTTAACAAAGAGACACAAAAGCGTTTCACCAAACTACGGGGAGATGTGCTCGTGCAAGAGGAATGCACCAATGACCTACGGTGCACAGCGTTCCAGACAACAAGGAACGATGACAAGCAAACACCATTAAGGGAAGATAGAGGATTCCCGAAGTTAACAGTCAAGGAGCTCTCTAAAGACGGACTAAGCAGTTGGGTGACTCCGCCACCATTCCATTCACCAAAAGGACGCCTCCTGAACAATGGAGAACCTGCCATCCCTAGGCTCACTTCGCTCGGCCGCAACCCACAAAGGGAGCCGGAGACCAAGAATCAAATTGTGGTCTTCACGCGGAAGAGATCCCTTAGCGGACACGCAGAACCAGCGCCTTCACTGAAGGAAGGTAAAAAATGCCGGCACCTCCCATCATCTGGTGTCCACCACCGTCAGAAACCCAGCCATGTCTGGATAACGTTCAACTCCAATGCTCGACACCAGGAAACTTCTCCAAACGAGGCACTACTCACTGGACTAGATCTGACAACCAATCTTCCAGGGGCGTTGATCCGCCTCCGCAAGGAGCCAAAGACCATCTCCTTCAGCCAAACGCCAGGCGATAGGATGACAAACTACCACAACTGGCACTCCCACGAAGCGATGCACTCTGTAGAGAAAACTACAGAGTCAAAGGGACTGTTTTCTCACAAAGTTGAAGGAAAACAGTGCAAGGGATCAGTTAAACAAATATTCTCCGATTGTGGCACCAATTTCGTTGGAGCATGTAAGGAATTACAAATAAACACTAAAGACAAACAAGAGACTATCCTCCTAATGCCCAAATCGGACTATGATAGGGAAAAACTGAGTACCAGTTCTACGGACTCTGAGAGACATTGTGGTGCATCAAGCTGACCTAGAGCTGTGCATCCACCTACCTTACCGAGATGGCAAAGGACGTCAAGCTGGTGGTACCGGCCGGTATCCCATTGTTATGTGGACATGAAGTTGCTATGTTATATTGCACATATGTTCCACATACACCTTAAATAGTGGTATCTCCAGATACCAGACGGGAAGTGTCATGGAACAGAAATACCCCTGTCTGCCTTTTCTGTTCAGCCCCCCTCTCCCTTGGCAGTTCCCATAGGCTAGCTGCACTAGGATGTCACTTTCCTTGCAGTGCAGATGGAATAGATACATTATGTATCTCTTTTTCCTTCCAGTCTGTCATACCCCTGGTTGCTCTGGCAACATCTCCAGTCCTCCTAGTTATGGGCTTTCCCATTTCCCCCCCTGTCTTTTGCTGACAGTTAGTGCAGTCTCACTGAACCTTTAGTGTGACCCTTGCCCCTCACTTCCTTTTCCACCATTACCTCTGGATGAGTGAGCACTGCTGTATACTCCTGTATGGTAGGATTATCTTTTCACCTGCTCTTAACTACCAAGGCACCCACAGAGAGACACTATTCATACATCAACATCTCTTCACAAGTGACTATTTTATGCTACTTTCCCCAAATAAAGTAAAGAAAAGGAACAGAACTTGTTGTGCTTGGAAAAGAGGGCCGAGTTGACACTATCTGGGCTAAATTATCTTACACATGACCCCTGGCTTTCAGAATAATTGGGATTCCCTTAGTGACACGGTTATTGGGATTCCTTTAGTTGTTTGGCAGACAAAGATGTATAGACATTTTTGAAAGATGTTTTGTGGTTGTGCCTATATTATGTGCTCTCATAATATCGGTTAAGCCCAGCCAATGCACCTACTGTACTGTATCCATCTGGATGGATATGGAGGATTGCCCCTGTATATCCATCTTTTTGTGGCTCATCTGGCCAAAAACATGTATTTTAGATTATTTGTGTATCTGTACCTCATTATTTAGTGTAATATTGTGTGATTAAACTGTATTTCTTTGTTCCCTCGTGTGCTAGGTCAGTAATATATTACCCAGCCTGCACTGGGATCCTGGCGTCATTGATTGGTGAGGGGGAGGGGCTTGGTGCACTGCGAGAGTGGGGATGGGTGGTACTCAGGTCCGGGAGGCGTTGGCACGGAGTGGAGCTTTTGCCCATCTCAGACACCGAGGTGCCTATCTCAGCAAGAGATATCCGGCCGGATTGGCTGGTTCGCAATCCACGCTCTCACTGAAGCTCGCCCCTACGGGCTGTCCTTACCCGATTTGACCTATCACAGACGAGCCCTTTCTCTGTGATCGGCCAACGCACTACATCTGAGCTGTGATTGGTCGCAACCCTGTTTCCCATGCTTTTCTATAGAGACAGGGAAGCTATGTTAATGTGAGCCGGTCAGAGCACCACAGTTCATTGAGGAGTTAGCGGGGTAGCTAAGTATCGTGTGCTCAGAAGCGTTGCCGAAGACACCGCAGAACAAAGCTCAGTGCCGATCCGAGTAGGAAATTCAAGCTGGCTTCGTACACTGGGACTCTTGCGATCGCCGCTGTATCTCCATGGAGCTTTGCCGGAGACCCTGAGACCAAGGCTTGAGAGCGGGACTTTTGAAAGTGATCTGCATCCCCGAGGTCTGGAGAGAGCACACCCCCTGCAGACGTGGACATACTCCTGGGAGATCCTACAGAACCTGTGCCCAGCACCTACAGTACTTAGCTAGGATTCCCCCCGTGACCCTGTTTTGATGAGTTGGGGCTCTTTTTCATGATTATGTTGTGCATGTTGGATCCGGCTAAAATAAATAGACTCTATTGAACACCTTTGTCTTGTCTGGTGTCTGGATCCCAGTAAATTGTCCTGGTCTCCCGTGACGGTGGTAACCAAATGTTTCAGAGGGTTTCACTATCTTTACCTTGTTTCTCCGGTTACAAGAACATCTCATTTACAAGCACATTGTCAAACTGCCACTTCTTTTCTTTTGTCCCGTAAACCCCTGTAAGTAATTTCATCCTTTTAAAGAACAAATTGTCCTTTTTTTTTCATGATCTCCTTGTCTTCCCTTATCTTGCAATCACTTTGAAAACTAAGTATACACCAGCGCGCCCCTATTTGTATAACAATTATGCTCTTCTGTATTCCAGCACAATACCACTACCTATGTTAGCACACTCTGACCAATGTCAACATTTGATTCAGAAATAGAAACACAGCAAAAATAGCACAATTTTGTGTTATTAAGAACATTATTTTTATAGCTACCGTTGTATCCAGCACCCATCAAAATGCTCATGTAATCATTCGAGGTTCTAGTTTCTAAGTTTGACTTGCACTGTGGTTGAAATGAGTAAACTTATATAAACCTCCATTGTTATAAGGCTGCATGGATATTTCCTCTCAGATCTGGGAAACATTCCAAAGGATAAGCATATCTGTGCTGTAAAGCGCTCTGAATGGATCCCGGCACCAGCCCCTTGCAGCTTATAGTGCTTTGGAATGTATCCAGAAGGATGTTTGGTTAATACAGTGGGAAGTTCTTTTTTTTTCCACCAAAAAAAAATATCTACGACATTCTCCTTCACCTCGTGTCTTTAGAAAGAGAATGAAAGATACATGAAATGAATTTTCTCACGTTTACGCTCAATGATCAATCGGTTAACGCCTTCGCTGTCAGAAGGGCCTGAAATAATAGTACACAAGGGGAAGGGGAAGCACTCATGCTGTAAGGTGCCTGCATTTTAGTAACGTGTCGGTAGGGGGTAACCAGGCTACATAATAAAGGTTAAGTCCTCTGGTTACCCCTGAAACCGTGGGGTCCCTGGTAGCTACATAAGCACCACAAGCCAGGGACCAGGGCTAATACATGTTGAAAATAAAGTGACCCCTGCTTTTTTCTGTTTTCATGTTCACTTGACCCTAGAACTGTGAGATTTCTTGTGTGTCAGTTTTAGGGGGGATATTTGGGTAGAAATACAATTATTTTGTTTGCAGGAGTTGGGGGGGCTGAAGTTACCGGTTGTCCTTTAATTCTCCCCGGTGAGCAGGCATGGTTTGTCGGTACGTGGGATGAATTACACCGGGGCAACCCAGTGTCCCCCAGACTCCTGGATTTCGAGCCCAAATATCCCAAATCCATTTCCCGTATAAGGTTCCCTAAGGTGTACTTTATAAGGTTTTAGACATTTGGTACAAGACTCTATACAGTCAGCCAGGGCATCACATAGACGCCGGCATGTCTGTATAGAGTCCGAAGTTCAAAGAGGAGAGGATGTCCAGAGGTGAGAAGACCGTTTGGTGGGCGAGGAAGGACGAATTGCCAAGTCCGGAGAACAAAGGGCACCCTGTGGAGACACCTTTTGTATCTGCCAGACTTGGTGGAGCCTGCCCAGCGGGTGACAATGAGTTAGCCGGGGGAGATACAGCTCGTAGGCGCTTCTCCCATTGGCTAAATCATATTTTCCGCTCACCCAGCTTTTCGAGCCGCCTTGCCACGCCTCCTCCTCTGACATCAGCCCAGAGATGAGCCCCTGTTTCTATTGGCTGGCGGGGAGGAATATATCCGCATAGCGCATAGCGATTTACAACACACGTGACATAATATTATAACACAATGGGAATAAGCGCTTCAGACATAAAACAATAGGAAAGGGAGTCCCTGCCCCGAAGAGCTTACAATCTAAAAAGTGTAATCAATCACTGAACTGCGCATAAGTCACTTTTTGATCGACAGTCTATGAACAACATATATGTGCTGCACAAACAGGAGACCGTGGTAACACCGGCCATTCTGATGCTCAGGACGCATAACACAAATAATATCAATATTGAAGAAAATGCAGACAAAGTATTTAAGCTTCAGTGATATTATAAACCCCCCCCCCCCCATTATCATGCAACACAATAGATACAGTGAACTGTGGGGGCATTTCTGCAAAGAGGCTCTATTTTGTTATCACCTCTGATATGCTGCTGTGACTGGCATACACTTTCCTAATCTAGAAGATAAGGGTACTCCATCCTGACATTTAGAAGGAGATCTTTTTCATGGAGATCCAGCAGCCCCTCTGTTTGACTCTCTCTTAAAGGGACAGTGCCTCCTAGGATCAAAGTGCGCTAATGGCACTGCCATGTTTAAAGAGGTAAACATGCGTGATGTATGCCTTTTTTAATCACAATCTGACACGTATAAGTATTTAGAAATAGTTGAATACGCTGAGCTGAGACTTGGGAGGGGTTTGATTTCCCTTTTTCTGATGTCACTGTGTGTGAAAGAGGAGTTTGCACAGGCAAACTCCCTCTTCTCTCCCCCCCCCCCCCCCCCCCATACCTTACCTTATTGATACTTTGATAAGGCCAGGGTAGGATAAGGTTATAGAAAACACCTGATTTAACAATCCACCAAAGAAAGCCGTTTTCTGCTTAATAATACACACATTAAAAAGTCAGACAAATATTTGCTTTTAGAATGGTTGCATTTGTTTAAGGAAGGCAATTATATTGTTGAAATCTTTATTTATGTATTTTTTTTTTCAAAACATTTTTTATTTATTTATTACGTTGTGTTATATGGGATGGGGTACAGAAATAAGAAAAGGGGGAGGGGAGATTGGGAAACAACTAATATGGGGGGAGACTTGAGCGACTACATTTGAATTTACAATAGGTAAATCATTTAATAAGATCAAACAAAATTTTTAATACAAATCTATCAATAAAGTCCGGACCGTGATGGACCTGCATGTTATACAGGGCTAAACGCACATATTCTGCACGTGTGAAATGTCTTCAGGGAATGAATGCTGTTATCAGGGGAACCATATCCCCTCAAATTTAATCCTGGAATTCTTTAATCTTGCAGTGAGTTTTTCCATTTCTAAAACATCTCTCACCTTTTCCATAAGGCGATGGCGGGTCCGTCCACTTGCACTGTAGCGCTGTAGTGCATCGTCTTGCTGTCAGATGTGCAATTCATTGATCAGCGTTGGGAGGGATGTCTGGGATTGGTTTACCCAGGACCATTATCAAAGGATCAATCGGGATATCAAACCTTAGTGTTAGATGGATCTGTTCTTTAGTTTTCACCAAGAAAGAAATAACTTGTGGACTTGTCCAAAATATGGGATGTAGCGTGCTCCTGTGTCCAGTTTCTCCGACAGAGCACGCTGGCCCCTCTATATAAAGAGGGTGACCAGACAACCCGGTTTAACTGGGAGAGTGCTGTTTTATTTTCCCTCTGTCCCGGTGTCCTGAAATCTAACTAACTGTCCCGGTTTTCGGCAGCGATCGGCACTTGCCGGCTACGCATGCGCAATGGGCATGTTCAGAGAGGAGGAGTGGCTCAGTGAGTAAAGACACTGACTGTAAATAATGACCCTGATTTGAAGCAGGGGAACCTGGTTCAATTCCTGGTTCAATTCCTGGTACAATTCCCGGTGTCGGCTCCTTGTGACCTTGGGGGAGTCACTTTATCTCCCTGTGGCTCAGGCTCCAAAAACATAGATTGTAAGCTCATCTGCGCAGGGACTGTATCTGTAACATTCCTATCATGGGACAAACATCAAAAAAATGGACCTGTCCCAGCAGAAACAGGACTGTTCCGGCTAAACCAGGATGTCCAGTCACCCTATTTATGTGACGAATCATTTCGCGATTTCATATTCTCTTTGGGGGGGTTGTGAGAGAGTGAAGAGTTAACTCTCTCTGTTCAGTGTCAGGAGACCACACCCTAGTGTCAGGTCTCCTAAACTGTTTCAATTAAACTCCTGATTGCAAAAAAAAAAGCAGTCAGCAGCCTGCCAGAACTGAGTCTTTCCCCAACTTTGGTTGGAATGTTTCACCAGGGGTGCAGGGGAAGCCAGGATGCAAGGGCCTTCTGGAACCGACTGGGACACACACCCAGCACTGGAAGCTCCAAGAAGATGAACAAGCCTGCATGGACGCAGGGCTTGTCTGCAAGTAACCTGAGTTCCATAGTCTGCTAAGGGAGCAGACGTAAGGCTTGTAATATGGTGCGCGCTGGTGCGGGTGCGCGCACGGCGTTGCGCATGCACGTGGCGCGGGCATTTCTTGTGTAGAGGGTAAGCGGTAACGCGTGCAGCTAGGGAGCATGGCTATGACATCACAGCACTAGGCCGCGCTGTAATTGGTTTATAGCGTCACGTGGCGCAGCGACAGCGCGAAAATACAATTCTCTTGTACTTTCCCTGGTCTGCCGCGCCACCGCTCATGGCCGTGCGCTCGCATCCCTAGTATAGAAACGTCTGGCTAACACTGCCAATTATAATTGACATGCGAGCGCATGGTAGCGCATGCGCGCACACTATATTACACACCTATCAGGGATTCCCAGCTTCTCAGATGAGAACTTTATGTTGATTACAGATGCACTGTATTATGCTATGTTCTGTTTGAACTGGTTATATGCCTACCTAACCCATCAGTTAGTCAGGGCCTGTTCTGTTTAGTCAGTGTCCTTAAGTGGAGTAGGCTTTTCCTTTTATTGTTTTGCCTTAAAAGGAAGGTGAACCTAACTTTCTGTTTACTTGTGTGAAAAATAAACCACTTAAAAGGTTTGTTTCATAACAACTAGTGTGTGGACTCTTTACTGACCTCGTCAACAAGGCCACTCAATCACAGGGGTTTTCAGGGAGGAAATAGCAATAATCTTCCCTTGGATACAAGCCTAATGTGAATCCCACATTTGTTGTTAAAGACAGATCTGGTATATCATTGAAAGTAAAAAAAACGATATGTTTAACCCTTTAACTCTGTCAGGACAGAATCATTTAGTTTCCATAAAGGTTTTGCTATATTGGAGGTTATATCTCTAAGAGAGCCTGATATTAATGCATGGTCAGAGCAAGTAGTCACAATTCTCATTATATCGACCAATGCTTTTTAGTAAGGTGGAAGGGGTCAGATCATTAAAGATTTGGATCTGGTGCCCTTCAAATTCTATCCTGGGTTTTGGCCTGGAGACCGATTGTAAGCCACTTTAACCTTATAATAGTGAGCATGCAGAATGACTTTCCTCATGTCATTTGGATCCACCTGTTTTGTCTAGCATTGGCGTTTCCTGGAGAATATCATGGAGCAATGATTGGAAAAATATAAATACAAACTTCTCAATCGCTTCCGGGAGTACGGCATCCGGAATATTTCTTGGTTTCAGATTGTTCCGTCTAGACCGATTTTTCAATATCTTCTTGTGTACAGGTGCTCAACTCCAGCCCTCGAGATAAGATGCATTGTAAGGAACCCCAACCCTCTCTAATAGTGCGTCTGAGATCAGATGCATTGTAAGGAACCCCAACCCTCTCTAATAGCCCCTCTGAGATCAGATGCATTGTAAGGAACCCCAACCCTCTCTAATAGTGCGTCTGAGATCAGATGCATTGTAAGGAACCCCAACCCTCTCTAATAGCGCCTCTGAGATCAGATGCAGTGTAAGGAACCCCAACTCTCTAATAGCGTGTCTGAGATCAGATGCATTGTAAGGAACCCCAACCCTCTCTAATAGCGCGTCTGAGATCAGATGCATTGTAAGGAACCCCAACCCTCTCTAATAGCGCGTCTGAGATCAGATGTATTGTAAGGATCCCCAACCCTCTCTAATAGTGTGTCTGAGATCAGATGCATTGTAAGGAACCCCAACCCTCTCTAATAGCGCCTCTGAGATCAGATGCAGTGTAAGGAACCCCAACTCTCTAATAGCGTGTCTGAGATCAGATGCATTGTAAGGAACCCCAACCCTCTCTAATAGCGCGTCTGAGATCAGATGTATTGTAAGGATCCCCAACCCTCTCTAATAGTGTGTCTGAGATCAGATGCATTGTAAACTCTTCTGTATTTTGTACAATTCTCAAATGACCTGAAAATTGCAGGGAACCCATTAGGGGTGTACAGGGAACCCAAGGGTTCCTAGGAACCCTAGTTAAAAAACACTGAGCTAGACTATCTCATGACACATAATATCACCCCGTTTGACATAAGTCCACTTAGTTTCACTGAATGCTGAGGCAAGCTAAAAACATGTTCCAGGTCCAAGTTACTTATATGAAACAAAACATTTAGCCAGCCATTCGTGTTTGCCGAATAATTATGTTATTACTGATACAGTACAGGTTTCTGGCACAATGTACTTCCAAGCCGACTGTTCAATCGTACTATTGATTCTAATCATCACCCTCTGCTGGTAACAATAGCGTCTGCTGTTCAAATTCAAATGGAACATTTGTTAAAATGCGTTCCACTTTTTTTTGTAATCTTTCCAAAACATTTGCAAAGAGAATAAAATAGGGAGAGGGAAAGAAGGAATGTTGGCCAGAGAATTCAAATTCCAGTAGGCTTGGAGCAGCTGTCACCCCTATGACATAACCTCAGAACTTGGTTTTCCCCATGCTTCATAAAGAACTAATACAGTACAAACTGCAAGAGAACGTCCATATTAATATAGAGCAATATTCAGGCCAGACGTTTAAAGTGGACGAAGATCTAATCTTTTAAACTTTGTAAGAGAAAAAGGAAAATAATGTTATGTCGAACATCCCATTACAAAGGGAATTCATACACTATACAGCTGTACAGCTAGGGGGGATTGTATGTGTATCAAATGAAGTCATGTCAGCAACACATGGCTGCTATATGCTTAAAAGGACCAGCTTTACTAATCTGCTGGCTGGGTCACAAATCTCTTACAGCTGTTGGATGTCTTAGCTACAGTAAGTGTGAAGATCGCATTGTTTATTTTATCTGAACGTGTATAATCATTACAAAACGGGAATTATTTGTATTCTTAGCAACCCAGGTGATCGTAACTCGCACCAGTTACACAGGACGCAAACCCCTCGGATGCTTGGTGTACGTTTTAGTCTATTTTGGGATAATGCTTCCAGTCGGCACGCCAGTAAGAATATGGAATATACAGGCACAATAAATCTGCTCTTCCAAAAATCGATGATCTAATTTTCTGGCAGCTGAGGTGCAGAGATATATAGTAACTTGCTCACGGTCATATGAAACCGAGTGTGCACATGTTATAGCAGACATGCCACATTTGGCAACAGTATGAATTAGAAATAGTGGACCCTCCACCCTCACACATTCCAAGGGAACTACAACAATTAGGACAGCCCCATCCCTTTGTCACTAGCTGGTTTTCCCCTTAGCCCTGCTTTTTTATAATACTTTCATTACCATGCTGAGGTAGAAATGTGTTCTGCTTTCAAGATCAGCTTTTACTTGGTGGTAAAGAGCAGGGCACGCTGCTTATTTATTTATAAAATGTGTTACCAGGAAGTAATACATTGAGAATTACTTCTCGTTTTCAAGTATGCACAAGTGGGCACAGAGTGATAACAATACATGGTTACAAATACATGGGTATATTAAGTGAACAGGGTTATACATTATATACAAGGCATTGCATGCACAGTTAGAGATTATATATATTATAGACGTATGTAACAGTTACAGACCAGATTAAAATGTGAGACAGCTTTAGTTTTGAAAGAACGTGGACTGCGCTTATAGTCCTGGCTATGGTGACGCAGTGTCGTGACGTCATCCGTCGCCGTTGTAGCAGAGTTTTTTGCATATAGTGTAGGAGACAAGAGATAACGTGGCAGGGGCGTGGCCGTGAGCAGTTCACCCTCATTGGCTGAACCGCTTACGTGCCCGCTGATGTCACGCAGCGGTCGCCGAAAAAAAATAATTCATTGACTTCAGGGGTTTTGGTCGCGCCGTCACACCGTTGCGATTAAGCTCAACTCTAAGTCTAAGTCACAAGTCTAAACTTGTTTTGACACGACGCTCCGTCGCCAGGATTATAAGCGTGGCCTTAGACTGGTGTCGGCTATGAGATTCTCCGGTAGAGTGTTTTCAGTTCTGAGATGCCCCCCCCCCCCCAGAGCTCATCCATGGTCCCCTGACCCCAAAGCCCCCCCCCTCCCCCTCTGAATCCTGAGCTCTTTGTAGACACACAACTACGTAGACATATAACTATGAATATGGCAACCAGAACTACAAACATGGGCGAGGGGTGTGGTGCGGTTCTGCATTGTTAATATGGTGTATTTGTAGCATCTATTCTAAAATATATACGTGACAAGCTCTGTTTCTCTGATTGGGTGTGTGCACTTACATGTAATGCGGACTCTTGGATGATACGATACATCAGTTTGAAGTTGACAATATTTTAGTCAATCATGTCTAATTCTGCTTTAGTACTATTCCAATAGTGCGGGGGAACCGTTTCAGGCGAGGAGAATCCGGCTTGTGCAGCCAACACAACACAGACACACACATTCCTCAAAGTGCAGCTCTCCTCTAAGGCTGTGTCCGCTATGGCCGGCCCATATCAGCTGCTGCATGTTTGTTAGTGCAGCGCACGAAATCGCCCGCACCATCGCGCTCACTGTAATCGCAGCCTAACACACCGTTTGTTTGAACTTAACTTTGCATCATGTTCAATACCCGATTGATATCGTTAAATTTAAAACAGAATTGTGTATTTTTTTTAATAATGAGTATTAGTAAATAATACATTATTGGTGTAATATTATTTACAATAGCCGTACTGTGTAAATAGGTGAAAAGAGAATATACTTCAGCGCACGGAATCAATTGAATCGAGATCCCTATGTCTCAGAGGTCAAGGAATTCCAAAAAATACCTCACTCTAGATGTGTGTTGTACAAATAACATTAATTTTAATAAAAAATAAAACAAAAACTTGATACTTAAAAAACAAATTGTCCCAGCTGGGTGCAAATTACACCAACACAATATTCAGCATTTACACTAAAAATAAAACATTTAACCAGGTATATGCTTCTAAAAAAGCAGGCACTTTCCACTTTGCAAAGTATCCCTTATCTATCTATATATTTTTCAAAAAGTTGTATGTCTGTCCCAAAGGCCAATCTGATCAAGCCAATCTGATTGGTCAGTTGGTGGCGCACACACACCCACACACACCCACTGACG
The DNA here is from genome assembly GCF_040206685.1 of Ascaphus truei. Classification (NCBI taxonomy): domain Eukaryota; kingdom Metazoa; phylum Chordata; class Amphibia; order Anura; family Ascaphidae; genus Ascaphus; species Ascaphus truei. The sequence continues at coordinate 22,977,372 of NC_134491.1, read as the reverse complement.
CACACACACACACTGACTGATGCACACATACACACACTGACTGACGCACACACACAGTGACTGACGCACACACACACACACACTGACTGACGCACACACACACTCTGACTGACACACACACACACACACACACTGACTGACGCACACACACACACAGACTGACTGACGCACACACATACACACACTGACTGACGCACACACACACACACACACACACACACACACTGACTGACGCACACACACACTGACTGATGCACACACACACAGACTGACTGACACACATCCACACACAGCCGGATGCCCGCGCACATACACACACTGACGCGCACACACAGACTGGCGCACACACACATCCACACACACCCACTGACGCACACACACACACCCACTGACTGACGCGCACACACACACACTGACTGACGTGCACACACTGACTGATGCGCACACAGACACCCACCCACTGACTGACGCGCACACACCCACACACACACACCCACTGACTGACGCACACACACACACTGACTGACGCACACACACACACACTGACTGACGCACACACACACACACACTGACTGATGCACACACACACACTGACTGATGCACACACACACACTGACTGACGCACACACACACACACTGACTGACGCACACTCACAAACTGACTGACGCACACACTCTTACTGACGCACACACACACTGACTGACGCACAAACACAGACTGACTGACACGCACACACAGACTGACTGACGCGCACACACAGACTGACTGACGCGCACACACACCCACTGACTGACGCAAACACACACTGACTGACGCGCACACACACACACACACACATACTGACGTGCACACACAGACTGGCACGCGCACACATACACACACCTACTGACTGACGCGCACACACACACACCACTGACTGACACACACACATACCACTGACTGAAATACACACACACACCCACTGACTGACACACACACATACACTGACTGACACACACACACACACTGACTGACGCTGACACACACACACACTGACTGATGCTGACACACACACTGACTGACGCTGACACACACACACACTGGCTGACGCACACACACACACACACACACTCACTGACGCACACACACACACTGACGCACACACACACACTGACTGACGCACACACACACACACACACACTGACTGACGCAGACACACACACACACTGACTGACTCACAGACACACACACACACTGACTGACGCACACACACACATTGACTGACGCACACACACACATTGACTGACGCACACACACACACTGACTGACGCACACACACACAAACACACTGCACGAAGCTGTAAAGGAGGGGGGAACGGAGCTGGAAAGGGGTCGGGGGACCGGACTGGTAAATGGGGGGGGGGGCTGGACCTGTAAAGGGGGGGGAAGCTGGATTGATGGGAACGGGGGACAAACAGAGAGGGGGGAGACAGGGGAAGAGAGAGGGGGTAGACAGGGGAAGAGAGAGAGAGTGAGAGGGGGGAAGAGAGAAAGAGAAAGAGAGAGAGGGGGGAGACAGGGGAAGAGAGAGAGGGGAGAGGGAGGGGGGGAGACAGGGAAAGAGAGAGAGTGGAGAGGGCGGGGGGAGACAGGGAAAGAGAGAGAGGGGGAGGAGAGAGAGGAGAGCAGGAACATTACATCCCGGGCAAAGCCGGGTCTCTCAGCTAGTGTACATATATTTACTTGCATGCATATATATAACCATTAAGATTGTTTGCAATGTTAGTGACCTCTAAGGTACGTCCTCCCTGGGGGAACAGAAAGGGCTATTTGATCCTTTCTGTGAACCCCCTAGGTGGTGCAAAACAGAGCCCAACACGGATGGTCACTAATAGCGGACTCCAAGGAGAAATCACATAAACATGTTATATCGATGAGACCAATGAAGTCCAGCTGATGGTATATGACAGTCGATTTTGTTACTGAGAAAAAAGTAGTAATACTAAGTTTCTTCTTTTTGGGCGCGCTGTAAAAAATGCTCAGATTAAAATAGGTTGGTGTAGGTGATGATAAGAATAGTCAATATTTTCCGTGCTTGTAATATATGTGGCTGGGTAAGAGGGAAGAGGGAAGAGGCAATGGAAATACAGATCTCTTGAGGAGATATCTTACACACTGTTTGCAGCTCTCACAGAGTGGAATAAGTGGATTGATGTGCGTGCACAGGTAAATTATATACGGGTATTATCCCTTCACCTGGAGCATTTCTGGCTCTTCACACACATTTAAAGTTTTCCACAATTGTGTTCGATCTTTCAGCGGAGAGATGTTATGACTCCACTCACCAGGTGCAGACAGCAGTTACCTGTACTGAGTATCTGTGGGATACTGCAGGTAGAAGCAGTTCCTCTTTGTTCCTCGTCGCCTCTGGCTTAGTCGAGTGGCTGCTGCACACGTCCTTGGGGTAATGCAACCCACTGGGTGCTCCACTTTCTCATCTGCTGCCGTCCAGTGCGGTTCTCCATCCGCAAGTGTCTTTAGCGATCACGTGGTACGCCTCCAAATGGCGCTGCTCGCTTGGTGTCTCTGCGTCTTGCGTCTTATGTCTGCGTCCTCTACCTCACATCTCTTACTCCAGCCCCTCCCCCGTCGATCCTGTGGTTTCCCACAGTGTTAGGAGTGTTGGCGCCAACAGAAGAGTTGAATAGATGTGTCCTCTTTCTCTGTTCTGTTCCCCCCAGGGAGGACGTACAAGCCTACCATAGAGGTCACTAACATTGCAAACAATCTTAATGGTTATATATATGCATGCAAGTAAATATATGTACCCTAGCTGATATACCCGGCGTTGCCCGGGATGTAAATCCATAATAGGTAGTATTATTTATAAATAGTGGAACAATAGGTTGAGTATTTGTTGGAAAGGTTGGATAATAATATTGAAAAGAAGATGGATGAAAATGTAATACGATGTTGTATAAAAATGGTTTATTGTAAACACACCACAGTACAATGTATATTTTGGTGACATAAGAGAAGTAAAAATGTGAGGGTGTGTCCTGCTAGGGTGTGAGCGTGTGTGAGGCGGCGGGTGGGTGTTCAGTACGGGTGGCGCGTGGGTAGTGAGTGCTGGCTGTGGGTCGGGGTCCTGCTAGGGTGTGAGGCGGCGGGTGTGTGGCGAGTGCGGGTGCCAGCTGGTCAGTGATGTTGTTGCGTAGGGGCAGGAGGCGGCAGGTGTGTGTCGAGTGTGTGGGGTGGTGAAGGGGAGTTGAGGAGAGGGGAAGGGGGGAGGTGAAAGGGGGGTGGAGGGGAGGTGAAGGGGGGGGTGGAGGGGAGGTGAAGGGGGTGTTGAGGGGGGTGAGGGGAGGTGAAGGGGGAGAGGTGAAGGGGGGGGAAGTCGAAGGTGGGGTGACGGGAGGTGAAGGGGGGTGACAGGAGGTGAAGGGGGGGTGACAGGAGGTGAAGGGAGGGGGGGTGAGACGGGAGGTGAAAGGAGGGGGGGTGACGGGAGGTGAAAGGAGGGGGGGGGTGACGGGAGGTGAAGGGGGGTGACGGGAGGTGAAGGGGGGGTGACGGGAGGTGAAGGGAGGGGGGGTGTTGGGAGGTGAAGGGGGAGGGGGTGACGGGAGGTGAAGGGGGGGGTGAGGGGAGGTGAAGGGGGGGTGACGGGGGGGTGACGGGAGGTGAAGGGGGGGGGTGAGGGAGGGGGGTGACGGGAGGTGAAGGGGGGGTGACGGGAGGTGAAGGGGCGGGGTGACGGGAGGTGATGGGGGAGAGGAAGTGGAGGGGGGGAGGTGAAGCGGGGAGTGTGGGAGGTGAAGGGAGGGGGGTGACGGAAGGTGAAGGGAGGGGGGGTTATGGGAGGTGAAGGGAGGGGGGGTTATGGGAGGTGAAGGGAGGTGGGGTTATGGGAGGTGAAGGGGGGGTTATGGGAGGTGAAGGGAGGGTTATGGGAGGTGAAGGGGGGGTGACGGGAGGTGAAGGGGGGGGTGACGGGAGGTGAAGGGGGGGTGACGGGAGGTGAAAGGGGGGGGTGACGGGAGGTGAAGGGGGGGTGACGGGAGGTGAAGGGGGGTGACAGGAGGTGATGGGAGGGGGGTGACAGGAGGTGATGGGAGGGGGGGTGACGGGAGGTGAAGGGAGGGGGGGTGACGGGAGGTGAAGGGAGGGGGGGTGACGGGAGGTGAAGGGAGGGGGGAGGTGAAGGGAGGGGGGGGTGACGGGAGGTGAAGGGAGGGGGGGGTGACGGGAAGTGAAGGGAGGGGGGGTGACGGGAAATGAAGGGAGGGGGGAGGTGACGGGAAGTGAATGGAGGGGGGGGTGACGGGAAGTGAAGGGAGGGGGGTGACGGGAAGTGAAGGGGGGGGTGACGGGAGGTGAAGGGAGGGGGGGTGACGGGAAGTGAAGGGAGGGGGGGTGACGGGAAGTGAAGGGAGGGGGGGGTGACGGGAAGTGAAGGGGGGGGGGGTGACGGGAAGTGAAGGGATGGGGGGGTGACAGGAGGTGAAGGGGGGGTGACAGGAGGTGAAGGGGGGGTGATGGGAGGTGAAGGGGGAGGGGAAGTGGAGGGGGGAGGGGAAGTGGAGGGGGGAGGAGAGGGGGGGAGGAAGGGAAGTGGGGGGGGTGTGGGAGGTGAGGGGGGGAGGTAAGTGACAATGTATCATGTGGCCACTTCCTCCCCCTTCCCCCAGTGTCTGCCGGTCGTCTGTCCCGTCCCCCCCCCCCGAAACGTCCCGCCTGTTATGGGCTGATCCTTCACCCGTCCGGCCGCTCCCTCACTCACCCGTCCGGCCGCTCCCTCACTCACCCGTCCGGCCGCTCCCTCACTCACCCGTCCGGCCACTCCCCTCACTCACCCGTCCAGCCGCTCCCTCACTCACCCATCCGGCCGCTCCCTCACTCACCCGTGCGGCCGCTCCTTCACTCACTCACCCGTGCGGCCGCTCCCTCACTCACTCACCCGTGCGGCCGCTCCCTCACTCACTCACCCGTGCGGCCACTCCCACGTGGATCTGAGGCGGGAGGCAGCGTGTTGTGGCCGCTCCCCGCTGTGTCCCGGGCGCTCGCTCCGCTCCCCCGCTGACTGTAGCGGCTGCGGGGGGGGGCGTGTGTGTGTGTGTGTGTGTGTCTCTGTGAGTGTGTGTATGTGTCTCTGTGAGTGTGTGTGTGTGTCTGTGAGTGTGTGTGTCTCTGTGAGTGTGTGTGTGTGTGACCTTTGGCCCGTCACTCCGCCTCAGGCCAATGAGAGGTGTGCGGGGGCGGGCGGGCCAAGGGAGCCATCTCATTGGCCTGAGGCGGAGTGACAGGCCAAAGGTCCAATGTGATTGCCGCTAGGGACAGGACAACCAGACACGCATACTACCCTCTGAGAAATATATAGATAGATAAGGGATACTTTGCAAAGTGGAAAGTGCCTGCTTTTTTAGAAGCATATACCTGGTTAAATGTTTTATTTTTAGTGTAAATGCTGAATATTGTGTTGGTGTAATTTGCACCCAGCTGGGACAATTTGTTTTTTAAGTATCAAGTTTTTGTTTTATTTTTTATTAAAATTAATTTTATTTGTACAGCACACATCTAGAGTGAGGTATTTTTTGGAATTCCTTGACCTCTGAGACATAGGGATCTCGATTCAATTGATTCCGTGCGCTGAAGTATATTCTCTTTTCACCTATACTTTATACACATATGGGAATTGAAGACTCCCTTTTAATATACATCAGCAGCAGGCATCATTCCTTTTATATAGTGATAACAAAAACCATTACTACCATTGTTGAAAGCTCATTTAGCGCCATCTTGTTTCCTTTGTACTGTGTAAATAGTACATCTTGTTACGCTGTATAGTGAGACCCCTGTGCTGTGTCGTAACTTTTTTGTTGATACGTACAGTAATAACTTATTTTTTGTGCTAACACAACAGACTTTTTATGCTTTACATGAGGTGCTACTTGGCATACGATAAAGCACATTCAACTGGGGATGGGGGGAGTTGGCACACAGATACAGGTGGGCCACACTCATGCAGCAGGTTCTGTTCTAAGGGCCCGCCACAAAGCGAAACTTGCCGGAAAGCGGAACCGGCAATTTTTGGCATCTGCGCATGCGCTGACCGGCAATCCCCCCTTCTGCACAAGCGTGACCTACGTTCTGCGCATGCGCAACCTCCGTTATGTGCATGCGCAACCTCGGCACCCCACGTTCTGTGCATGCGCAACCCCGGCAACCCCCGGTCTGCGCATGTGCAACCTCGGCACCCCCCGATCTGTACATGCGCAACCTCGGCACCCCCCGTTCTGCTCATGCGCAGACATGACGGCCCCCTTCTCGGTATCAGCGGATCGCCTTTACCATTCTTTTTAGTAGATACCAATAACATCTGTGCACCAATTACATTCCATTTCTGTCAAAATATTTGACTACAAACATGTTTATTTCATGCTGAGGAAATAAAGTCGGCAGTTTGGTACATACAGGTAGGTGCAAACAAGTGCAATATAATTTGTGACTTCACGTTGCATAGCCAGTAACGATCCTCAGACTGCCGAGACCCAAAAGGTCAAAACAGCTGTATGTGAGAAAGGTTACTGGCTATGCACTTCTTTAACCCAAGCTGTGCTGAAAAGCTGTGTAATGTGGCAGGTATAAGCTTATAGGGGTCCATGTTAAAATGAATGAGAAGTAAAGAATGACACTGTATGCTCATTTGCATGTCATTTCCCAGAATCCCTTGCTGCACTGGAAGCTCCGTTTGCTAAGCGATAATGGGGAAAGACAGGGTTGCAGACCTGTCTGAGACATGCAAATGCACCATAAGTGGTATTTTTAATTTGTGTACATTGTACGGTGGACATTTTTTGTCACTTTTTTTTTTACCCACCATAACTTTTTTAATGTTGAATTTCCTTAGTTAATTTTGCACCAATGAGTGCCATTTGCAACGCTTTGCCCAATGGGCTTCAAATGTAATCTCTGATCTTTTTATTTGTAGTGGCGTGCAACAAAAAACGCGAGTTAAACAGCTATATCTATGTAACCTAAACGCCACATCAGGGGTCATCTCCTCATCTAATTCCTGAAACTTCTAGCAAAACATACCTCTACCTTCAGGCTCTCTCCCTAGATTTCAATAGCTTCGTAGTATGCTGACAATAAAGCTTCTTCCAAGTTAATCTGTACAATTAGTTTGCTTTCATACAGCATGCAACAGTTCCCATCAAAAGATGAACAATATCCATGTACTTAGCACACAAACCTACTTTTAATCCATTCCACTTTAGATACTGTATCATGTTGCAGCAACAGTTGCAGTGAGCCAATTCCTAATTTTGTGTAGCTCTCTGCTGGATTCCCGGGGAGTCTAATTTAGCGAAGAATGCAGCAGCATGAATCGGTCAGTCCGAAATGCCTACAAATGGGTAACGTCTGACAAATGATACCGTACCATTATATAGTAGGCTGCTCATATATCATACTTTTCTAACACTTTAATGTATGCAAGCTGTTGAACAGTGAATGTGGAACTATTTAGTATGAAGAGACTCGTTTATATATCTCAGGAACCTCTTTTATTACGTACACACCATATCTGTTTAAAATTATTTGGATATGAACACTGGGGACACTGAAAAAATCCTAAAACAAGGAATACTGGAAGGGAGGTTGCTTCACTGTAAGATGCCACTAGTGCAATTTGGTGGCATATTTTATGTTCCGTTCACTCATTAATGTCACGCTGATTATTCTAACTCCTGCAGGGTTGTTGTCGGACTGCTGTGGCTTTTTGGTACAATGCTGTATTTTCCTGAACAAATGAGGCCCTCATATTTTTGTTATTCTGTGCTCTTTCAGCCCATTGCAGGCCCGTGCTGCACTAAAGATTTTGTTCAAGTTTACGTTGAAAATATATCAGAATTTGAACCAAAACGAAGGCCCCTTCGGATCAGGGACAAGTCTCCCCCTCTGTCCTCTCTGCAACATTCATCTGGTCGATACAGTTCTTGGCTGTCCAGAAGCTCTGAATTCATCACCTGGAAAAAAATGACATTGTTAAAATGTATTTAATTTAATACACTTAATTAGCTGAAATGCCTATTTAATAGTAGTAATCCCTCCTGGTTTTTTTTATTTATATTTTTGTGGGAACTGGGGGTTCCTGAAGAACTGAATCGCACTATTTTCAACACCGGACCCCACGGTCGCTTACCAGTGACGTTACCGGGTTTAAATCTGCTTCCAAAGAAACAAAATGGCCACCAAATCACACGGGTCCCACTGGCCAATGGGAAGCTATAACGTCATCAGTCACAGCTTCCTATTGGACAGTCATTTCAATGCCTAAAATTTAAAAGTATTTTGGAACAAGGGTATCGTCGGATCTGAAAATAACTCAGCCAAGCTTCACGGGACCTCCTGATTCTCATGCAGTAAACAAAGTTAGGCGGGATAGCTGCATTAAACAGAAATATATACGGCAGGACAGAGATTGAGTTCACTTTCTTACTCTAAAATATATCATTCAATTGTCTTTTGTTTTTCCCATACAATACATATTACTTTTGTCAGTGTGAATCCTACTAGTAGTTTACAATTTGTCAGGAATATTGATGAACTGACTATTTTGGGAGTTTCTTAAGACATTTGTATATTCCATGATATCTGTGACTTTGCTATCCACTTACGCCTGTAAGTGCCTCTTATCTTGTCTGGCGACATCTCCGTCGTTATCGTCTCATTATGGCACCGCAATGTCACGTGGCTTTGCGTTGTCATGACAACGTGACGTCACATGGTGTTGCGACATCACATGACGTCGCATCGGCATGCCAACATGGTGCCATGTTGCTATGACAACGTGACACCACGTAATATCACATGGCACCATGACGTCATGACGATGGAAGAGGAGATGCCGCGCCGGATAAAGTAGGAGGCCTCGCAAAAGTCCCACGCACCGAGCCCCGCAAAATTCCCAGCTGGCCCTGCCATAATCATGTCTCTAACAGCCCATGAAATGTCTGCCATTTGAATGTATAATCGCTGTTCATTTAATGCAACCATGTATTATTATAACTCTGGCTTTTCCTGTCTGACTATTGTGTAACAAAATAATTGTATTTAACTTTAGTTGTTCTCAAACAGACTGTAAACTGTAAAGTATTGCAAGGCCCCTTAAGTGGAGGCGTGTTTTTACTTAAAAAATTGATGATGATGATGATGATGATGATGTATCAGTTCTACTGGTAAAATTGAGACAGATGTGTGTAGTGAAAGATACTGCAAGCAATACATTGCTACATGCTATACGTGCACATCCCTGGTCGCAGATCAAAGAAATTCCTGTTAGTCAATTTATTCGCCTCAAAAGGAATTGTTCTAGTAATGAGACAGTCTTATCTAGAGCATGTGAATTATCAGGCTGTTAAGACCAGATGCTACAGTAAGAGGATTATTAAAGGGGGCGTCAAAGAGCAAAATATAGCAATCATGACTGGCTTCTCACCCCTAAAAAAAGTCCTCATCACGGGAAGATACAAATATATGGGTTATTAACACCTTTAATTATACTGTAAGTGGTCCCAATTACATAGCATTATACAGAAGTACTGTCATGTTGCTAACTGATGCAGACCTCAATAACTGTTTGGAAGAGACTGTGAATGTTCTGACTCATGGACAATGTGGCTAGTGAGTAGAGGCAGACAGCTCAACTCAATCGCTATTCCAAACAAGGGAGACTTCTATTCTCTGAATAGTTTATTGGGAGGAACAAAACAGAAATAAAAGGGGGATAAAGTAATGGGGAAGTACACACTTAGGGGTTGGGAACATGTAATGGGAATTGGAATAGGTAAAAAAATGAAAGGCTTCTCACAGGGAAACAGTGGGAGAACCTTGCTGCAGGGAGGCACACTCTGAAAGGACAGGACATGACACAATCAGAGGGGAAATAGGTGGTAGGACTGCACCAAATGGCATGGGGATGAGGAGCAGCCCAACTCAGAGAGAAGAGATGGGGGGGGTTGCCAGGGCAACAGCAGAAACCAGGAAGTGCTGGAACAGACAGGAGACAGCACAGTAAATATGACCAGTTGGAAAACTCTAATTTGCGACATCTTCTTGCTCAGAGTCAGAACGTCTCCCTGATGCGTGACATTCTACCCTGATTCTCCGTCCAAAACACATGCAGTGTTTTTAAATGCGGTAATTGCAGTGCCTGAAGACTTGTGGTGAATGCTAACATGTTTAAGAGTGCTTCTGATGCTCACATGTTTAATATTAAACAATTTATTTATCAGGGGTGATATATTATTTATTTGGCCCCTGCATCAAAATCTATATTGGGATTTACATTGAGAGAACTCAGATTCTGCATTCTTGAGCCTGTAAGAAATATAAAACATTCTTGTTCTGATCTATCCCAATTGAAAGTGTGACCAGTGCCAATTTCCCATTAGGCCGAGTATGCTGCAGCCTAGAGCGGCAATTTTATGGGGGGAGTCAATTGGTTTGTGTGAGTGTGTGTGTGTGGTGTCTGTGTCTTACCTTTTCCATAGCAGGCCCTCTCCTGTAGGGTCACATCGTCATGACAACACAGCATCACATGCAGCGTTGCTATTACAACATGGCATAATGTGACATCGTGATGCCGCAGCCTCATGATGTCATACGCCGAAGAGGAGGGTCGCCCGAGGAGGAGGGTCGTTTTGGTGAAATGTTTGATATGAGCAAAAATAGGTATCGCACACTCAAACCGGCTTATAACCTAAGCATAGTGTAGAAATGCCTGTGAGATCCCTCGGTTGGTCTGTATATGTCCAACCCCCTGGTACTTCTGAGCTGCAGTTTCTGTTTCCTCATGGAGTCTGTGCGTGTATCTCTGCATGGCTGTGAGTGGTGTGCCGCAGCTCTACCTCTGCCTCCCTCCAATGCAGGATATGCTGCTCAGTAACCTTGCGTTCCAAGCTGCGGATTCTAGTCTAACCAATAGCCGATCAGTCTCACAAATTATTATAAAACAGATCAGTTCAGAATGAGTGTCACGGGAGACCAGGTTTATTAACAGCTTTTTATACCGGGATCATTGATTGAGCAAAGCAAGGAGGTAAAATAAATTGTAATTTATTTCAGGAAAAGACATACACACAATGTAACACAATTTACAGGGTTAACACACTTACTGGGAATGGGGCTAACGAATAAATCTATCCTTTAAACGAAATTCACAAAAATGACCTCTGTGGGAGCCCTTTCCAATGACGGGTAGGTACTCACGAAAGTCCTGGAACTGATATCAGCATGCAATGTCAGACGCGACCGCTACGTTCTTCAGAAGTGGGACTTAGAAGAATTCTTGACTCAAAATCTTTGAAGCCGGCTCGCGCCTTTTCAGTACAGAGCATCTTTGAATTTGCCGCTGATAGTTTGGCACTTGGAATCTGCGCTCCTCATTGGCTGCGAGACTCCTTATGGGTTTCAGGGTCCCATTCATAAACCTCTACAGCCTATCAGAGCGTGGGAATTCTCCTGCCAGCCAATCCCCAATTTTCCGGTATTATAAAGCCCGGTGGGCACCTTTTTTCATTCTGCAAGGGGGCATGGGCTAACCTGGCCCCTCTGCCTCTTTGCATACTGAGCCCACCCGCTGTCAAGGCTCCACAGAGTCTGGGCTCTGGCAAATGGTGACCAGATAGCCCTGTGTTAGCCCTGGATGCAGGTACTCAAGCAGAACTGCAGTACCCCTTCTGTTCTAACACCTTGGCATCCCTGAGGCTTTCAAGTCCGGACTCCGCACAGACCCATAGGCACCAAGCTTGGTAGCCATCTGGTCTCTCGGAATCCATGACTTGGAAATCCCAAAGTTCATTCACAGGTTCTCAGAACATATACCTATTAAATATAACCCTTTAATAAAATATACTGTGTCCTGTCTTCTGTGTGATAAAATATATAAGTTCCTGTTCTGGTGTCAGGGATGGAGTGAGTGTATATATTTCCTATACTCAATAGCCTCATACTTGGCACACTTTAGAACTGACTTTTACACACAATAAAGCACTCTCAACTTTATCACATAGCTGGAGTTCCCCCTGAACCCCTATACCAGGTCCAGGGTACCTGGGCATGTATCTGGGGTACCCCTCCTTTTACTAGGGATCGTTCTTTATTCTAGGGACCCTGTATATAGATGCAGGTATACATGAACCCCTTCATGCCTGTTTACCTTGTCTGGAAGATGCTGCAGCAGGAATCCTGGCGGTGAGTCGTAATAGCGCTTTCAGAGTCAGCGTTTGACTGGAGTAATGCGCTTGCCTGAATCCGAGAATCTCACTCGATTCCCGGATCCAATTCCTGGGGTACCCCATAACTCCGGAACCCCAATACATAGACACATTCTGTAAAGACTTTCTCTGACAAACCCACCCTGAAACTTACAGCCTATAAATCTCCCGGTCCCAGCACCCCATGAAAGGCAAAACACACAGAAATCTTTAACGTCGCATAATTTGCACACAGTCACAGTAATGCATTTAGGACATCTGGGTCCAAGAGCTCACACTCTAGGACCCCAACACACAGATCAGAGGTAACCAAGTGGGCTGAATCTTTATTAGTGAGCCTGGTTAACCCCTTCACCATTATGAGTCCAAATATAGGTCTCTGGACAATGTGGATATACATCTTGGGCAGAGCTACACACACAGACCTGTATATACAGTGGTGAGAAAACGTTTATGAACCCCAATGATAATTACGGAAACTACATAATTTTTCCATTAATCAAAATCTTTTCTTAAATATCCAATAGGGTTTATATGAACCAATTCCATTTCTTTTTAAACAAAATGATGTATGAATTAGACATACAATAAGTCATTAAGAGTCAGGGTATGTGCAAAAGTAAGTGAATCCATGTCCTCGGGGTGCTGAAGGTAAGATGCAGGGCTGTACCGTATTTACTTCCTTCTGGATGATGTAGATAACCGAATATGGGTCTCTACATCATGAGGGGGAGGCTATATGACCATATTCGGTCATCTACATCAGGGGTGTGCAAACGTCCTGCGCTGAGCCCCCCCTGCCTGATCGGCTCCGATGTCGCGCCGCCTCTGCAGAGGCAAATGACCCTGCGGGGTCACATGACGTCACGTGACCCGCCCCATCATTTGACGCCATGTCTCCATGGCAATGGGCGTCAAATTACGCCACATTGCCATGGAGACGCGTGGACTGAAGCCGGGTAAGTAAATTATAGAGGCCTCGTGCTCTCAGCCCCCGGACGAAGCAAGGGGTAGCGAAACGTATTTGTGTTTGTACTCCCCTGGAACCCCCCAACCTGGCTCAGGACCATCAGTGGATACTGGATACTGACCCCTACAACTTTGTTACCACTCCATTTCCTTCACAGGACTTCTACACCTATCATCATGTGGTGACTATTGTACTGATATAGCATGGTTCTTGTATTGTTTATTTTACACATATTATACTCTGTTGCTGGTTGTATAGTGGTACTACATTGGTAGATTACTTCAGTGTCCCTAATTTTGATTAACTCTTCCAATTTTGACCTGCCGGTCTAGGGTTTAAAGAGCAGGTTATTTTACATTTTTGGTCTCATTGTAGAATGCACTATATTTCAATTTTTGTGCATACACCAGAATTAATGTTTCTTGAGGTTCCGTGGGGACTGTTTTAATATTTTGTAATCCATGTGCTTTTTCATTGAATAAATTCTATTACTATTTATTTTTGTTCGAGTGCTTTTGGTGGGATTCTTATTTCTCTTTTTTCTCAAATATATATATATTACAACAAGACAAACTGCCTACAACAGACTAAGCAAATGAGTGCTTCAATTAGTAATATAATAACCACTAACGGTGCTAGGGACTAGAAGTAATATAACAATGAAAAGAAAAAGAAAAACCTCCCAACTCAGCACTCAATTATACTCAGAACAAATATCAAAGAAAATTATGATTTATTTAACAGCACAAATAATCAAACATAAAATACAAAATATATATATAAATATATATATACACACACACAAGAAAAAAGAGAAAAAGATGTATTATTTAAACTACAGCTACGTAGATTAGTGAATCTAATGCTTTCATTGAAGGAGAATCAAGTGAAGTGATATCAGGATCTTTAATGATCTCTTGTGAAAGATGGACAGTTGTGATAAATTAATAGTTAACGCTATTCATGTGAATATACTAAATAAATATATATATATATATATATATATATATATATATATATATATATATATATATATATATATCAAGGTTATGGTGGGTAAAAAAAAGTGACAAAAATCCTCCACAGTAAAGCATATAGCAACTGTAAATATTACTGTATATTCATTTGCATGCAGACCTGTCTAAGACATGCAAATGAATATACAGTAATATTTACAGTTGCTATATATATATATATATATATATATTTATATATGGTTCGACAAATATGCTCACCGTGGCGAGTTGATATTAGCAGCTGGCGAGTAGAGTGGGCGGCAGTGGCAGAACAGGAGGACTGAAGACCACAGGAGCAGAGCAGGGTGGCACCGCAGGAAGACAGCTGGCTGCAGGAGAAGAGCCCTGAGACCATGTCAGCAGAGCAGGGCAGCACAGGAGGAAGACAGTGGACGGCGGCAGCAGGAGAACAGGACTGAGGACCATGGGAGCGGAGCAGGGTAGCATAGGAGAACGGCTGGGGAGGAGCAGCGCTGTAGGAGCAGCAGCAGACACCGGAAGACTAAAAACTTCTAGGTCGGACTGCTGGGGCGCGCCATGGGGGTTTTGGCCAAAGCGTTACAAGCCTGCAGCCACATATTTTGTTGTATACAGTACATTTGGTCACACCCAAAAACACTACTTTTGACACATATATGGTGTGGTGGGTTTTGGGGTTAGAGCTTGCACGGATTGTGTGCTATTTAAAAATAAAAAGGCATGATATCTACATTCTACAACATCATTAAATCCCCATGGATGGTTATTTTTCAGTCTAAACATCTAGATTTCTTCTCTGCACAACAACTGCAGATCATTATTGCGTGATGGGATACCCCCCACTATGGATTGAATGGCCTGAGAAATGCGGAGACCGTGGGTAGCGCTGCTATCGTAGCTGTTTAAATGAAGAATGTCTAGGCATCTTACTTTCTATGTCACTGTTTGTCTTTCCTTTTTTAGATGGAAAAATAAACACAGGGGAAAAAAGTTACGTTTATTGCTGCTCAAGATCTCCTTTTTGGCTTGGAAATGACAGTGGGTTTGCTTTCCGCAGGAGGAATAGCAAGTATATTTGCAGCAGTATATCAAAAAAGACAGAATATTTAATGCCATTGCAGCTAGAGTTTGAAGGGGATTGGCCGATGTTTGGCACGAAACAAATCGATGCATAGAAAATTCCTTTTAGAGTTTCAGCTTTTTTTGCCCCTAAGTTATACAAAATCAGCTGACAAAAGCCATGTCGTGCACATGGGCAGGTTAATGTATATCTTAAATGCAGATCTCACACACAATGTACACCAGGCGTAAGCAATGCCAGTCCTCAAGGGCCACCAACAGGTCAGGTTTTCAGGATATGCCTGCTTCAGTACAGGAGGCTTAATCAGTGGTTCAGTCGAAGAGTCTATCGCAGGATTTAGCACACTTCTCAAGTAGTGCAAGATCTTTGCAACTCTTTCCTGTTTGTAATAACTTGTTGCCAATATTCCCAGCAGTTTGACCTGTAATCTGTAACAATAGATAATGTTACCTTAGTTATATAAGAATACATTGTAGCTGCTGAGTTACACTGACTGAAGGATGGATTGAAACTGGATTGCGGCCATTTAGTGAACCCTGGAAAGCGGGATCTTTGTGTATCAATCACGGGAGAACTAATCGCTCGGCAGCTTAGGTAATTAGTTTCCAATAAAGCTAATCAACGGCTACATATTATTAAAACAAAACAAAGATTTTTATGGGCCACTTGTATTGCCTCTTTAAATCTACCAAAAATAATTAGGTAGATGTTACCTTTTTATTTTTTAACCACGTTAATTGGAGGTGAATTTACTGTACATGTAATTGAAGAGCCCTGCTCAGACAAATACCAACATTCATTACTTCCAAGTGAACCTGACATGTGCTTCACAATCTGCCATGTGTGTGCCAAGCCGTACTCACAATAGGGAGCATCAGGCTGACATTTATAGGAGTCAAATAGAGTATTTATGTCATCAGGAGAGGTCACGAGTCCCTGTGTAGTGTAGAGAGCCTGCAAGGTCTGATGAAGTCTTCAGCAGCTGTAACCAATACATTTGAAGTTGAACTTAAACCTTCAGTTCTTTAATAAAACAGCCAGAGTGCAGAAGAAAGGGCCTCAATGTTTCATTCAGAGCTACGGCTTCTGTGAAGGCGGAAAAGGGTGGAGAGAAAGAACTTCCTGTTACAGGGGATGGTTGTAGTTATGACAGTATTAATAGAGATTCCATATAGAGAGATCCTAAACTCACCCAACCTCTGCCGGTATCACCATTCGGGATTTCCATTCACGGCATGCTCTAAAGTTTCCTGTTAAAAAATAAAAAAAAATAAAAAGCAACAAATTATCAAAGACTTTGAGGCCTTTGTGTTCCTAACAGGATGTGTGTGAGACTAGGTTCAAGGTTGGGGTACTCAAACTGGCAAAGACATGTTTTAACCACTAAGCTAGCAGAACGGGCTGTTTCCCCTTCTGCTGGCTTAATGGTTAACACATGTCTTGCCAGTTTTGGCAGAGGATTGGGAAATAAGAGGGGTTAAAGAAAAATGGAATCTGTAATGAATTAGATTGTAAGCTCTTCAGAGCAGGGACTCCATTTCCTAAATGTTACTTTTATGTCTGAGCACGTCTTCCCTTTGTGTTATTTATATGTTATTTTTGATGATTGTAACTATTGCTGCTGTGAAGCGCTATGTACATTAATGGCGCTATGTAAATAAAGACATTCATTCATGTCATGTTATTAACCATTCAGCCTCTGTCTCACTGAAGGCGCCATGTTGGTCAATATATTGCAGGTCTCGTTGGCACTAAAGAGGTTAAAAAAAAACATGGTAACCTATGATGGGCATGTACCATTGTAGACTCTGAAGAGGAGAAGTCTTATACTTTACTCTTTCAGTGCAGGTAACAAACCGACTCTTGATGCTTTTTGTGTTGTTTGGCATGTAGCCTCATACTTGGTAGAGTCCTTGTGGACGCTCAGGGAACAAGCAGTGGCATTCTTGGAATATTCATGCAGATGATGTTGTAAATGTCAGATGGTTATGCAGTAATGCAAATAGGGTGAAGCAGTTGGTGCAGCTTAGAGACGTCCTGAAAAGGACTCAGGCCGAAGAAGATTTTCTTGATACTTAACGCAGATAAAAGAATCATATCCCAGCGAGCTTTGTGAATTATACTGCGATACACATTGTATCATTTCATTCTGTTGACTCTGCTTACTCATATTTGGGATCTGAGCTTGTGTTGTAATTGCAAAGTGAATTTATAAAGTGTTGCAATGCCAGTTAATAAGTATTCAGCTAAATATCGCCAGAAACATGGCGTGCCCTCTCCAAAGTCTCAGCATTAAGTGAAAACAATGATTTTAGAGAATTTCAGAAATTAGCATATTGACCAAATTGTTGACAAATCACTTGCAAACTCACACGGCTTTTTTCGCATCTCTGAAAGGGCCATTTTTGCATGGTTTGCAACCTCATGCAAAAGTGTCTCCCGTCCTTACTCTAGGGTCCGCAGTTTGGGAACAGCTGGTCTAAGATGCTAAGGAGAGGGAAAAAAATCTTTAAAACCCTACTCTTTGGATCAACCGATGTAAACAGTACGAATAACGCCATAATAAGACTTAGGCGTCGGTGTTTTAAAAGCTCTAAATACAACATTCCTTTGATTTTAAAAGAAATAAATAAATATTCAGGGGAAGGAACAGGAAGAAGTTCTTGGAACAATCGGGGTCAAAGAATGAGCCATGCTGAAGGAATGCAAGGATCAACAAGCTGCGCTTCCCGGGCTTCCATGAAGAATCAAGCTGTCCAAATTATGATATGTAGAACATTTCTTTCCAGGGGTTTGTTTTTATGCCATGGTGTTTTGGGGCTGGGACTGGCACTGAAACCGTTCCACAAACCATTGCTGGGTGGAGTGAGGGAAACAGAGAGAAGTTTATTCCTCACAGGAAAACCTTTGAACTATTTCCATTCCTCGACTACTAAAATAAAAGCCTTACAGTGCCGGATGTGTCTGTGCAATGTGTTATCCAATCCCATTGGTTTGCATCATATGGCGACAGTGCACTGCAATTATACCGGGGTCTTTAAACTGTCCGTGTGATCACTCAGTGTAAAACAGTCAGTTAATTCATTATAGATGGTTTAACCCAGGAGTGGCCAACTCCAGTCTTCAAGGGCCACCATGAGACAAGGGGGGGGGGGGTACCAACAGGTCAGATTTTAAGGATAACCCTGCAATCAGCCACCTGTGCTGAAGCAGGGATATCCTTAAACTGACCTGTTAGTAGCCCTCGAGGACTGGAGTTGGCCAGCCCTGGTTTAGCCCTTGCTGCAACAGCATGCAGATAGCTATGGAATGCTTTGGATGAGGACTGCACAACACTGAGGGCGTGAAGAGAAGTTACAGCGCCACCTAATGTTTTTATATGTACTTGCAGTACCACAGCCTACAGATTTTGGGAGGGGACAAGAGATTCATTAACTTCTGGGGGGGCTTTCTTCCATTTTGGTGAAGCCACAGAACTGGGTCAGGGTACAGGTAAACCAAGTCATGCTGGTACCCAGTCTAAGTGGACATCAATTCCCATGGACGTATTATTCTTGTTAAGGAGTGCGTGACCAGATATATCCTGCTTGGACCACCAGTAACAAACATTAGCCTTGTGTTAGGATCACCTGGGCGGGCTGCAGCAGCATAACGCCCTGCACCCCAGGTAGGGGCCAGGGACAGGTGAGGAGAGAAGGGCAGCTTTAAAAATGCTGGAGTGTGGCTTTGAGTGCTAAAATAAGTACCAGAACAGCGTACCAGCGCGTGGAGGACGAGCCCCGAAAGGTGGTGAGCCCTGGTGCAGGTACATAGAGCACCTGAATCGTGAATTTAGATGTACGGGGGTGGGGGGGAAATCACATGTTAGTAACGTGGTAATCCAGTTTTATATTTTCCAGCAAATTAATGTATCACTTGTGAGCATATTTACGTCTCAGACAGATCTGCAGCCCTGCCTTTCCCCATTATCTCTTAGCATACAGTGCTTCTACTGCAGCCAGGAATTCTGGGTAATGACATGCAAATGAGCACCCAGCGTCACCTTTTTCTATTGATCCATTTTAACATGGAGCCCTATAAGATTATGCATGCCGCATTACACAGCTTTGCAGCACAGCCTGGGTTAAAGAAGTGCAGAACCAGTTACCCTACTCACAGACAGCTGTTCAACCTGTTGGGTCTCATTAAATTTTACTCCCTCACTTTCTCCTTTATGGCAGAAGCTGCTACTTCACGGGCTGGATCAATGTTGTGAATTTTGGGGTCAATTTTGCAAGTTCCACAAAGTGGTGGGGAAAATGTGCACATATTTATTGTGTACATTCATAATTTAATCTTATAAGAACTCTCATGATGCTCCATTAAAAAGTATCCCAACCTATAAAGAACCTACATATTGATGCATCACTTTGATGGCAAAAACACTGTTTTTAGGCTGCATAATAGCCTTTTTGTCCCTTAAAGTACTAAGGGCCAGATCCACAGAGCTCTGTTAAATCAGGGCAAATAACGTAACATTACAAAAATAGGTAACACGTTCTTTCCCCGAGTTTAACAGGTAACCGCAAAGCTAATTATATGCAAAAACAATGGCGGATAGTTATATCATTAGCATAGGATTACAGTAAGCCTGTATTACCCAAAGGTGGCGTTACTCCCATCAAGTACCCTGAATAGGTGATTAATCCAAGTTAAAAAAAGAGAAGACAGGAGAAGAAAAGAACCCTGTAAAGTACAGTATGTTAGTTAAATCAACTGTGGTCTTACACTTGTCCAGACCCTATGAACCAGTCCCGAAGCCCTGTCAGCAGGTCAGGTCAGGTTTTCAGGCTCTCTCTGCTTCAGCACATATGGGTCAATCAGTCCCTGTTTCAGCACAGGTGGCTCAATCAGAGGCTCTGTCGACCTGTGTTGAAGCAGGGATATCCTGAAAACCTGGCCTTTTGGTGGCCCTTGAGGACTGGAGTTGCCCGCCCCCTACATTAAGGTGTTACATATGGGTGACTTATTATGTTTGTTTACTAAAACTCTGGCCCTTACGGTATAAGTATTTTGAAATCACTTTTTAAGTTAGTTTGTAAACATTGTGAACAGAGACCTGGGAGGTTGGGGGGGCATTCTCTTTGGCTGCACCCTTTTGTCTGATGTCACTGTGTGTGTGTGTGTGTGTGTGTGTGTGTGTGTGTGTGTGTGTGTGTGTGTGTGTGTGTGTGTGTGTGTGTGTGTGTGTGTGTGTGTGTGTGTGTGTGTTTGCTCCCCTCTCTCCCCCCTCTCTTTCCCTTACCTGATCTTGATTGGCTCTCTGATAAAGACAAGCCTGGGGAAAGAAAACACTTCTTGACAAACACTTCCCCATGACCAGTGAGGCTGGCTGGTAACCGCTAGTCCCTGCCGGAATGCTTGCTTAATGGGTTAAGGAAAGGGTGTCAGCCAGGCCTTGGCCTGACGCCCCCGTAGCTGGCCGAGCCCCCATGATCCGGCCGCTGTCACGAGTGGGTTCCTGGGAGTCACGTTCAGTTGACCCCGCCCACTTACGACTAACCCCGGGCTTTATCAGCCCCGAGCCCCATCTGGCAAGGACAAGCACTTACCCCCCAAACTGCCCCCACCAACGGGTCTATTTAACCCCCTTAAATTAGGCCCGTGCCGCCAAACCCGCTAGGACCCTCTCCAACCCTTCTTGCAACTCGTTGTTGAACAAATCCGCCCCAATCTCTGATAAATGTACGCCGTCAGCCCTAAATAGGCTGACTATTTTGCAATTGAAATCCGAGTGGCTGATCCGTCAGCCCCCACACTGCGTCACACATTTTCCCACCATCTTGTTCAACTTTACGTGCGTTCGGTCGACTGCGCCCGGGGCCCGCGTGCCCCTCCACACTGCCCAGCAGACTATGTCTGACCAGACGATCTGAATTCCCAGCCAAAGGGCGAGGATGCGAGTCAGGTTTTGCTTAATCGCATCGACCAGCTCAAAGTAGCGTCGCGTGGCCAGGTCGTTGCCCCCAGCGAGAAGGATAAGGATCTGTGGTGCTCTTCTATCTCTGGCCATCATCATTAGCCATGGGAGCAGTTGCCCCCACCGCAGCCCCCTACCTCCCCACCATAACACCTTTGCATGCTCCGCGCGCAACCCAAGGTTTCTCCCGTATGGGCATTTGATGGCTCGCTTCTCTGCCCAGTATATGAGTGAATCCCCAATGATCCATGCGTCTGCTGAATCTGCGAAGGCATAATGGTGGTGGAGGGTTATTCCAACAAGAGCTATTCCCCTGTTAACGCGGGCCTGATGTAGGACCGGTATCTGTTGGATGTCCAACGTCCTATCTTCTGTATCGCTGATACTGACAGCCCTGCGCTCGATGCTTCCGTTGCCCCCCCCAATCCGGAACGAATGTGTTCCGTACTGTGACTTGTCTAGACCCTGGTGCTGAAGGCACATGCGGAAAATCCGCAGGTACTGAAGTCTAGATAAGGGTACCCCATCCGCGTGTAGTAGCAGTGGACCTTGCCCGCCTGGCCTGTACTCCATGTATTCCTGAAGCACGTTAACTGGGCAAAAAAAAAAACGGTCCCTGCCAGACCTAGCAATGAAATCCAAGCTCCCTTCCCGCGCTGGTCCGTTTTTGCCCTTTGAATGTGCAGCTTAACCGACCTGTTCCCTAGAATGATATCCTTGCGCTCCAAACCTCCCTCTCCTCTGCGTGATGCGCAGACTAGCTCCCCGGCTCGCAACACTGCAAAGAAGGCCAACGCAAACGTCAGCCGAAAAATCCTCGCCTCGAACGTGGAAAAACGCACTCGCTCTGCCATCTGCATTAAACCCTCTGGGATTGATGACGTCACTGGCCTTCTGCTGTCTTTTGACTATGAGCGCCTTTGTTGGATCTTCCTTGCCTTCTAACCTCAAGAAGAAGGAAGCCCCCCGTCAGTTTCTTCACTATGGATCCTCCTGTTAAACCCTTTGCTCTTAAGTTTAAAACGATCAACAGTAAGGTCCCTATTCCTGACACCTCAAGTCCCAATTCCCCCGCTAGGCTTTGATAATTGTGCCAAGCCGCCATGTAGGCCCCCCCACGTACCTGGAGCCAGAGAGGATCGTACTAGCTCTGTCAGTGTATCGTCGCAAGTTCCCACAAGTCTGCTGGGCATGGATTGCCATTTGGCTCTGCAACGGCAGCCCAGAGACCCCAGTGAGGTGAGGGGCGAGCTTGCCCCCTGGTCATAGTCATACCTCGCCTAATTGGCTGGAGGGATTGCTTTCTGAGGCCCCTAAAATGTGTAGCTTTAATTAATTTCACCCAAAATTAAGGCAGGAAAACCTTTGCTATTAGCATAGCTAGATTTGTTTAGAGAAGACAATTAGCCTGTTAAATTCTTTACAACAAATCTGTCCGGCTATGTGGAATTGTTCCTTTAAAGAAGCAATTCAAGTGGAGATTTTACTTGCAATTTTTTTTAACATAGGATTAAAGCAGGGGGTCTCGGGAGCTGAACCCCATTCATTTCTGCTCCGGAGACCCCCTGCTTCCAGAGATACTTACCTCCAAAGGGGGCGCCGGCATTTCCTGCAAATGATAAATCTCCCGCGTCACGCGGGCCAATAGAAAGCCGCACTGGATGATGTCACAGCTTCCTATTGGCCCGCAGGGTGCGGGAGCTTTCAAAAGCGACCTTTATGTGATCTCAGCTAGCCGAGCGGAGCGGGTACCAGCACCCCCTTTAGCGGGAAGTATCTAGGGTAGCAATGGGTTCCGGAGCTGAAATTAATGGGGTCCAGCTCCGGAGACCCCCTGCTTCAAACATGTATTAAACAATGAAGACTAAAATGGCTCTGATTGCTCCTTTAATATGTGCTGCTTTTTCTTCAGGGTTGTTGTTATAACAGTATGTATGGATATAGGATAGGATCCAATACAACAGCGGTGCGCAAACTGGGGGGGGTCGTACCCACAAAGGGCGGCGTAAGATTTCCCAGGGGGGTTGCGGCGGTTACGGAGGTCCCGCGCTCTTCTCCAAGGCATTTAAATGCTAAATGCAATGCCGGGGGACCGCACGAGGCCTCTGTAACTTCCCATACATTGGCTTCCAGTGACGCGTCATCATGGCAAAGTGACGTCAAATTACGCTGCGGGGTCACGTGACGACACGTTACCATGGCAATGTGACATCACATGACTCCACGGCGTCATTTGAGCAGTGGCGGACAGCATGCAGGGGGCGCAGGGGGAAACGTTTGCGCACCCCTGCAATATAGGATTATTTTGCTTTAGCCAATGAAATAGCACCATCTTGGGGTTATACTTAATACTACATTTTAAGTGTGTTAGCTCACACAGTTTAGCAAGTGTATTGGGGCCCAGTGATAGAGGTGGACTTGGACAGGAAGCTGGCTATATTTAGGAAGCAGGCATGTATTTTCAAGTGGTAATCCACGTGGAACGTTTAAAAAAAATTAATATATGTGGGTGGGGTTACTGGCTATGCATCTTAACCCTGGCTGTGCTCCAAGCTGTGAAATGCAACAAGCTTAAGCTTATAGGGGACCATGTTAAATGGTTTTGAAGCAAAAGGTGGCAGTGTGCTCATTTGCATGTCATTTCCCAGAATCCCTTGCTGCAGTGGAAGCACTGTATGCTGGGTGATACTGGTGAAAGGCAGGGTTGCAGACCTGTCTAAGGCCTGGGACATAGTAGCTTCAGCCTCGCTGAGCCGGGCTGAGCCGCGCTGAGCAGATGCACTAACCCCCTGCATCTGTCATCAGCGCGGCTATAGTTTACCCTTCCGCATGCGTGCTGATGCGTGCGGAGGCTCAGAAACTTTGCCGAGACAGGCAAGTTTCAAATTTGCTGCTCGGGGAAGCGGAGGAGCGGTCACGTGACCGCTCAAAGCCAATGGGAGCGAGGGACTAGCCCCGCCTCCCGCTCCGCCTCCTGACACGCTACCGCTCCGCCACTGCTCCGCCTCTGCCCCGCCCCCAGAGCGCGCTCACTGCCTCGCCTGCCAGGACAGGGAAAAGCTCCATTTTGAGCAGGCGAGGCAGAGCATGAGCGCGGCTCAGTGCGGCTGAACCTGCTATGTCCCAGGCCTAAGACATGCAAATGAGCATACAGTAATATTTCCATTTGCTATATTCTTTGCTGCGGAGGGTTTTTGTCACTTTTTTGTACCCACCATAACTTTACTAAGTGGGGTGAAACCTATCCCTGCTTCATTTTGCAAAGCCAGTATAACCAAACCCACACTGAGGAGACCCATTAAGGTCGAAACAGCTGTCTGTGGTTGACTTTGACAGTCCTGAGGAGGAGGACTAAACACCACCCTCCCACCTCCCCCAAAAGTTTTTTCTGTGCAAATAAAGTTTGAGATAACGTTTGTATGACGTCAGACCTTCGGTGCAGTGCATATGTATAAATGCACTGCACTGTTGGGCACGTCACAGTTTTTTTTAAATTTTGTGAAACAGTAATAAAAATGTATGTGAGATGTGTGGGATATACACTGCGCCGTTTGTTTACGTCGCAGTTTTTTTTTTTCGTTTGGAAAATTATTTATGTATTGTTATAATCAGTGTTCGACAAACCTATACATTTGCTCGCCCCGGGCGAGTGGATTTAACCCCCGGGTGAGTAAATATTGGCCCAAGCAGCACACATTTGGTACTAGGTGGCGAGTAGATTTTTTTGTGTGGCGAGTAGATTTTTTGGTGATTTGTCAACCACTGGTTATAATCTTGTTGTAAAGATTCGTTGCATAATAAAAGAATTTTCAAAACAAAAAAGCTGTCTGTGGTTGACACCTCAAATCCGAATGTATTTTCCCTTAGTCTGGTAGGATAAAAACACACTACAGTTTCCTCTCACCCTTGGTTTCTTTTCAGATGCCTCAAATACCCTCACTTGCCCTCTTGACCAGGCTCTACAAACTCAAGCACTTTTATTTACCAATTACTGCCTCTGCAAGTCTCCCAACATAACACTTCTATTGTAGACTTTTTCTTCCAAGGCTTACCATAATAAACATCATTCTGTATTACAAGGGACAGAGCCCACTGTTATGTCTTGCATACTATCTCTTTGAAGTCCTGAATACACGGTTGGCATTGTATAAATGAATATACACCTATTTATTTAAAAAAAAATTCTAACATGCTACTCGCGAAGAAACTCAGTACTAGAGCACGTGTAGGAACATATGGAGAACACTCGTCCCAGACCTAGAACCGGGACCTACTGAAAGAAAACATATAGGGGAACAACAAGGAAGACCAATAAAGGGCAGGAAACACTCATGGGTACAGGACAGATGGCTGCCAGGGTATTAGGGTCCGTTTGCCATGCTTTGTTTTAAAAAAACTAAACATATGTGCCTACCTTTAGTATAGTAACTGCTTCAATACAGTAGTACTCACATATATCAAAGAACAGAACACAAAACAGGGAGCATAACTATGTAATTATTGAAAGCAACAACTGTAGTGATTGGTAACAATTGGTAACGATTCCAATTAATGTAATGTCACAAGATTATGTATCAATTGGCTACACCTCCTCAAAACAGGTAACCTCCCCCCCCCCCCCCCCCCCACCAGCACCACCACAAAAAACGAAAGCTAAAAATATTAGCCCATCACAGAGATAAGGGAAAGGGTACTGAACCTTTCACAGCTGCGGGAGGTATTGAAACAGATCTGCATTATACTGGAGTAAGTCACTAGAGATGCAGACATTAGGACAAACTAAATGTGAAGTCAATCAGAGGGGACTGACAAAGTATGTACAGTATGGAAAATTTGCCTGGAAACTGGTTGTTAGCGACCCCAATGAGCATATCATAGCAGATAAGAGGAATAACAAATGAATATCAATAATGAACAGTGAGTCCTCGCTTACCGACGGATGCCTTATCCGACGCCGCATAATGCAGTCTGCTGGGTGCATTATCCAACGCCAGACCCGCTTATCCGACGGTTGCCACCACCGAAAAACACTGACCCGCAATCTGACAGTCCGTTAACCGACGGCGGTTTGCGGGACGCATTCCGTCGGATAAGCGAGGGCCGCCTGTTTACAGTTGAGGTTTGACTGTTTTACATTTGTCAGGATGATTACCGTAAACAAATTCTAATTCTGATTTTGATAAACTGTGCAACTATGTCCCATTATCCTTCTGTCTCAAAGAGCTTACAATGTAAGTGTTATGTTGGGAGGCTTAGAGACACATTAGGAGTGAAAAGTACATTATTAGAAGTGCAGCCTGGAGTTCGTAGCAAAGGCGTAGAGCTTTTAATGAGATGCTTCTTTTGTGTATTTTCAGCTGGGCTTTGAATGTTGAAGGTGAAGGTGCTGGACGTGTATTCAGTGGAAGAGCGTTCTATATGTAGGGAGAGATTAGTGAAAAAGGTTTAAGGCGAGAGAGGGGTGTAGAGGTAAAAGGTGCTAAGATGTGACAACCTTGGGTTGTGTCAAGGGGAGACTCCTGGAGTGGGTAGGACCTCGATGGCCGGAACATCGGGGATCAGGCAAGGATTGTTGGGGTCACAAGCAGGGTTCAGTGGCAGACAGCAAGCAGGATCGTCGGAGTCACAAGCAGGGTTTGGTGGCAGGCTAGCGAGCAGGATCGTCGGGGTCCAAGCTCGAGTCAGCAACAGGAAAAGCAGGAGCAAGGCAGGGGAGCAGAAACTGAGACTAGGGAACAGGGACTGAGACCAGGGATCAGGGAACAAACGGGGACAAGCCAGAACACTAGCAAGGGCCTTTAATAAGTACCGGACTAAATACAGAACCGAACTGGACATAAGCATGGGAGTCTGGACATAAAACAAAGGCAAGGGAGGAACAGGAAACTACAAGGACAGAGGATAGGAGCATCAAGGACACAGACAGAGGAACCCCAGAGCAGACCGAAAACAGCAGCACACCCGGTGGACAGAGAAAGCAACTGTGGCTGGGAGCAGGATGTCTAGGAAGACATTGACAGGTTGAGCATAAGAGAGGAGTAGGTTTGTAATGCGAGATTAGAAGTGAGATATATGGAGGTGCAGAGCTGTGTAACGAGAGATCAGAGGTGGGATATATGGAGGTGCAGAGCTGTGTAACGAGAGATCAGAGGTGGGATATATGGAGGTGCAGAGGTGTGTCCTTGGGCACTGTTGCCATGATTGGTTCAGTTCTGGACGCACCCCCAACTCCTGATTAGCTCAGCGGATTGATAGTTTTCGCTGTTTGCTCGACACCCAGCTCTCCATGTTTCCAAATGGAGGCCGGGAACCGATAGAAGCCGACGACGATCGGGGGGCGCCATAGTTGTTCATGGTTGGTCTCGGTATTGTGAACCCTGCGGACCTGGGGTGATCATCCCTTGTCACTAGTTTAATCTGGACCTACCAGATCGAGGCGGATTCTTGGGAAAGTCCTCCGTGTTCCCCCGTTTTGGTGAGTTGTTGCCCTTTTTAGGCTTTTGTTGGTCCCAGTTGGCTCCAGCCAACATAAACCTTTTCCTTATTTAACTCTTATGTTCTGCGATCCCGTGTAGTCTGGTCAACCCTGTACCGTGACAAAAATAATAACGGGAAAAGGAGTATACACCGTTATTTGCATCTGTTGATTTGTTTATTTATATTTCAGCTTATTAATTATCGCAGCAGAGGGCATTGCTTCTGTTTTACCTGATAAAATAATGCTTATTAATATCAACTTCTTACAGATAATTAAACAATGTGAATAGTATTAACATTGTTTAATAGTTGTTGTTGAAAGTACTATGTAAAATACCTGAACATACTTGAATGTTTATACAAAAATGCAGCTGGAAATATTTTCCAAAGCTTTTTTTATGATTACATTATGATTTCCTGAATTACGCATTAATAAAATAATGTTTGTACTTCAATAATTCAATACTTCCTGCATGTGTTGAATGACACAGTTTGGCTATTGATTCCCAGTGGAATGACTGGATTACAGTTGGATAGCAGGTTTTGGCATGATGCCTCACGTTTGGCTGAAAAAAAAGAGACCATTATGAGGATGGAAATACCTTCCAAAAATATAGGCTGAAGGTATACACGTAGCATATATCTTTGACCATATCACGAATCTAGCACATCAGGCCCTTAGATTATTTTTCAGGTACTGAA